>NC_142743.1:4530000-4617500 GCF_051943395.1 Hippocampus bargibanti | reverse complement strand
GTACGGTACTGCTACTCCTCTCCTTTTAGAATCTTGAGAATTATTGGTTTCGTTCGTTATTCTTTCTTTCTGACATTTGTTGAATGACCACTGAGGGTACCCACAGTTAGTGAGTGCTCTCCTGATATGTTTTGACTCCTTTTCTCTACCTTCAGTGCTAGTTGGTATTAGTTTAGCCCTATGCTGGAGGGTTCTGATAACTCCTAGTTTGTGTTGTAAGGGGTGGTTAGAGTCAAAAAGTAAGTATTGGTCAGTGTGCGTAGCCTTCCTAAAGACTTCTGTTTTTAGCGCTCTGTCCTCTTTTATAATTACTTTACAATCCAAGAAGGCTAGTTGGTTCTCTTGAATGTCCTCACGAGTAAATTTAATGTTGAAGTCTACAGAGTTGAGATGATCTGTGAAGGATTGAATTTCTTGTTTCTTAATTATGACAAAAGTATCGTCCACATATCTAAACCAGTGTCGAGGTTTTGTCCCTGGGAAGGATGTGAGGGCCTGTTTCTCCATCTCTTCCATGTAAAGATTAGCCACTATGGGTGAAACTGGTGAGCCCATAGCACAACCATGGATTTGTTTATAAAATTTTTCCCGAAATTGAAAATACGTAGTATTAAGGCAGATTTCTAATAATTGGCAGATGTGATCCGGTTTCAGTTTGGTTCTTTCATGCAAAGAAACATCCGCCAGCAGCCTCGTCCTCACCACTGAGACTGCTGCTGGGGTTGGGACAGATGTAAAGAGAGAAGTCACATCGTATGATGCCAAAGTTTCCTCAGGTTCCAATATGAGGTCTTTGATCCTCTCTACAAACCCTGTGGTGTTCTCTACGTGGTATTCTGTGTTACCAACCAACGGAGCTAAAATAGTTTTTAAATATTTGGCTACATTGTATGTAGAGGAGTCAATGCTACAAACAATGGGTCGGAGGGGGAACCCTTCTTTATGTATTTTTGGCAGGCCATAGATACATGGCGTGGCCTCTCCCGGGTATAATCTAAAATACATCTGTTTATCTATATGTTTTCCTTTCTCTAGCTTTTGGAGACAGTCAATCATTTCTTTCTTGTATCTATTGGAAGGGTCCCTTTTTAGTTGCTCATACGTGTTAGAATCACTGATTAACCTATTTATTTTGTCTTCATAATCCAATGTGTTGAGCAGCACTGTGCATCTGCCCTTGTCTGCTGGCAAAATAGTAATATTTTTGTCTTTTTGTAGAGTAGTTAACGCCTTTCTCTCTTCTAATGTTATGTTGGACGGAGGAAGTTTGGCACTACTGAGAAGAGCTGATATTTTAATGCGTAGATCATCTGCCTCTGCATACGAAAGTTTGTTATTTTTAATAGCCGATTCAGTGGCTGTGATATAATCTATTGTAGGTATAGTTTTAGGAGTCACTGAGAAATTTAAACCTTTGGTAAGTACTGCCTTTTCTGTCTCTGAGAGATCTCTGTCTGACAAATTTTTGATCCAATTCTCCCTTGCAAACTGTTCATACCTAATTTTACGCGTGTTTACCAGTAGCTGAGATTGTTTCAGTAAAAGTAATTTTTGAAATTTACCCTTTTGTCTCTCTTTGGTTTTGCTGTGGTGCCTCATATAACCGGATTTAGTAAATTCACACACTTCCTGATAGATTTTGTGGGTAAGATTAGTTTGTAATCGCTGATAATAAGTTTCTATTTCTGACTGTTTGTTTTTTATCTCTATGTTAAGTCTCCTAATTCGCAAATTTAGAATTTTCCTAGTATAATTTTGTTGCATTTTATCGGCTAAGTATCCGGGTTCCAGGGGTGCTTGCTTCAAGCATTTAGGAATTAACCGGCTCTGTCTACATCTAAGATTGAATCTGAGGTGGTTCTTTAGATCAGCTAATTTAAAGGTGGCCTTTTCTAAGTTACGTACCAGCAGAAGGATGTCTCTCCCAAAGTTGGCAGCAATACGTCTGTGTAAGCTCTCAGTCGTACAGGAGTGGTCCATCGATGAGAAGGTTTCTTCAGCCGTCATCTGTACAAAAGTGAAGGTTTCGGACGTTTCGCCTCCTATCCAAGAGACTTCGTCAGCGAACTAAAGTCTGACTGGTCGTATCGGCCCCATTTATATATCCCTAATGTCCAGACCTAGTGGCGCCGGACACAGCTATGATAGGTCCCTACTCTCAGGTTGGGGGGAGCGCGGGACCCCCCCCTGTGGCCCCACTGATTGTTCCTACATTCCTGACTAACGATTGGCCTATTACCCCCACTCCCCCCGGTATCACCTCATCAGCATAACGACCCTCATCAGCATTGCGAAAGTTGCCTAACCTGTTTTGCCTGAGCAGGCTATTGTATGAACGATCCAAATTGAACCTCACACCACCCGACCGGTTTAATGAAGGATTTTGTTGTTTTATAAGAATCGGCTCTTTTACCCCCCTTTCAAACCATCTATGTTCTTTCGCTAAGATTTTAACCTCATTGTCGTCAAATGAGTGGTTAGTAGCTTTTAGGTGCAAATGTACTGCCGATTGAGGCCCACTAGTATTATCCCTGCGATGTTGATAAAGTCTTTTTTTGAGAATTTGTTGAGTCTCCCCAATGTACTGCTCTTTACAATTTTCATTCTTACAATGTATGGAATAAACTACATTACTTTGTTTTTCATTTGGTAGCCTATCTTTTGGATGCACTAATTTTTGCCTTAACGTGTTTATCGGTTTGAAATAAGTAGGAATTTTATGTTGCCAAAGGACTCTTTGTAATTTTTCAGAAACTCCTGCAATGTACGGTACTGCTACTCCTCTCCTTTTAGAATCTTGAGAATTATTGGTTTCGTTCGTTATTCTTTCTTTCTGACATTTGTTGAATGACCACTGAGGGTACCCACAGTTAGTGAGTGCTCTCCTGATATGTTTTGACTCCTTTTCTCTACCTTCAGTGCTAGTTGGTATTAGTTTAGCCCTATGCTGGAGGGTTCTGATAACTCCTAGTTTGTGTTGTAAGGGGTGGTTAGAGTCAAAAAGTAAGTATTGGTCAGTGTGCGTAGCCTTCCTAAAGACTTCTGTTTTTAGCGCTCTGTCCTCTTTTATAATTACTTTACAATCCAAGAAGGCTAGTTGGTTCTCTTGAATGTCCTCACGAGTAAATTTAATGTTGAAGTCTACAGAGTTGAGATGATCTGTGAAGGATTGAATTTCTTGTTTCTTAATTATGACAAAAGTATCGTCCACATATCTAAACCAGTGTCGAGGTTTTGTCCCTGGGAAGGATGTGAGGGCCTGTTTCTCCATCTCTTCCATGTAAAGATTAGCCACTATGGGTGAAACTGGTGAGCCCATAGCACAACCATGGATTTGTTTATAAAATTTTTCCCGAAATTGAAAATACGTAGTATTAAGGCAGATTTCTAATAATTGGCAGATGTGATCCGGTTTCAGTTTGGTTCTTTCATGCAAAGAAACATCCGCCAGCAGCCTCGTCCTCACCACTGAGACTGCTGCTGGGGTTGGGACAGATGTAAAGAGAGAAGTCACATCGTATGATGCCAAAGTTTCCTCAGGTTCCAATATGAGGTCTTTGATCCTCTCTACAAACCCTGTGGTGTTCTCTACGTGGTATTCTGTGTTACCAACCAACGGAGCTAAAATAGTTTTTAAATATTTGGCTACATTGTATGTAGAGGAGTCAATGCTACAAACAATGGGTCGGAGGGGGAACCCTTCTTTATGTATTTTTGGCAGGCCATAGATACATGGCGTGGCCTCTCCCGGGTATAATCTAAAATACATCTGTTTATCTATATGTTTTCCTTTCTCTAGCTTTTGGAGACAGTCAATCATTTCTTTCTTGTATCTATTGGAAGGGTCCCTTTTTAGTTGCTCATACGTGTTAGAATCACTGATTAACCTATTTATTTTGTCTTCATAATCCAATGTGTTGATCAGCACTGTGCATCTGCCCTTGTCTGCTGGCAAAATAGTAATATTTTTGTCTTTGTCTTATTTTTGTCTATTTTTACTGTATATGTATATGTATGTATTTATATGTATATATATATATAAAAATCCTCATCTCATCCACTATGGGTGGTGTCTGTCCCCCATTTCAGCTCGGGTCCTCTACCAGAGGCCAGGAAGCTTGAGGGTTCTGCGCAGTATCCGTGCTGTTCCCAGCACTGCGCTTTTCTGGACCGAGATATCTGATGTTGTTCCCGGGATCTGTTGCAACCACTCGTCGAGTTTGGGGGTCACTGCCCCGAGTGCTCCGACCACCACAGGCACGACTGTCACCTTGACCTTCCAGGCTCTCTCCAGCTCCTCTCTGAGCCCTTGGTATTTCTCGATTTTCTCATGTTCCTCTTTTCTGATGTTTCCATCACTCGGGACTGCTACATCCACGACAATGGCTTTCCTTTCCCCTTTATCTATGACCACGATATCTGGTTGGTTGGCCATTACCATCTTGTCAGTCTGTATCTGGAAGTCCCACAGGATCTTTGCTCGGTCATTCTCCACCACCTTGGGAGGTGTTTCCCATTTTGACCTTGTGGTTTCCAGTCCATACTGCGCACAGATGTTTCGACTATGCCAGCCACCTGGTTATGGCGCTCCATGTAGGCTTTCCCTGCCAGCATCTTACACCCTGCAGTTATGTGTTGGATTGTCTCAGGTGCCTCTTTGCACAACCTACACCTTGGGTCTTGTCTGGTGTGGTATATCCCTGCCTCTATGGCTCTGGTGTTCAGGGCCTGCTCTTGGCCAGCCAGGATGAGTGCCTCTGTGCTGTCCTTTAGGCCAGCCCTCTCTAGCCACTGATAGGACTTCTTGAGATCAGCCACTTCTGCTATGGTTCGGTGGTACATCCCGTATAGGGGCTTTTCCTCCCATGATTGTCCCTCTTCCAGCACCTCATCCTCTGTTCCCCATTGACTGAGTACATCATCCGTTGGAGCCTTCTCTTTGATGTATTCATGGAGCTTGGATGTTTCATCCTGGACAGTGGCTCTCACACTCACTAGTCCCCAGCCTCCTTCCTTACGGCTTGTGTACAGTCTCAGGGTGCTGGACTTGGGATGGAACACTCCGTGCATGGTGAGGAGTTTTCGGGTCTTAACATCTGTGGTCTGAATCTCTTCCTTTGGCCACCTTATTATTCCTGCAGGGTATCTGATCACTGGCATAGCTGTTTATTGCCCGGGTCTTGTTCTTGCCAATGAGCTGGCTTCTGAGGACTTGCCTCACCCGCTGGAGATATTTGGTCGTAGCCGCTTCCCTTGTTGCTAGTTCGAGGTTGCCATTGGCCTGTGGTATACCGAGGTACTTGTAGCGGTTTTCAATGTCTGCTATTGTTCCTTCAGGGAGTGAGACCCCTTCAGTGTGGACTACCTTGCCCCTCTTAGTCACCATCCGACTACATTTCTCCAGCCCGAATGACATTCCGATATCACTGCTGTAGATCCTGGTTGCGTGGATCAGGGAGTCTATGTCCCTTTCGCTCTTAGCATACAGCTTTATGTCATCCATGTAGAGGAGGTGACTGATCGTAGCTCCATTTCTGAGGCGGTATCCATAGCCTGTCTTGGCGATTATCTGGCTGAGGGGGTTCAGTCCTATGCAGAACAGCAGTGGGGAGAGTGCATTACCTTGGTATATGCCACATTTGATGGACACATGCGTTAGTGGCTTGCCATTGGCTTCAAGTGTGGTTTTCCACGTCCTCATCGAGTTTGCAACGACGGCTCTCAGGGTCCTGTTGACCTTATACAACTCCAAGCATTCAGTGATCCATGTGTGTGGCATCGAGTCATCAATGTAATGTAATCAATCCAGGCTGTGCACAGGTTGGTATGTCGGGACCTGCAGTCTTGAGTGACTGTTCTGTCAACCAGCAGCTGATGTTTGGCACCTCTAGTATCTCTACTAATGCCTTTCTGTGCTTTGCTCATGTATTGATCCATGTGTCCACTTATCTTAGCCGCAATGATGCCTGACATGAGCCTCCATGTTGTGGAGAGACAGGTTATTGGTCGATAGTTGGACGGAACTGCACCCTTTGAGGAATCCTTCATTATCAGGATTGTTCGCCCTTCGGTTAGCCATCCTGGGTGAGTCCCATCCATCAGCAACTGGTTCATTTGTGCTGCTAGGCGCTCGTGGAGAGCTGTGAGTTTCTTTAGCCAGTAGGTGTGGACCATATCCGGGCCTGGTGCCGTCCAGTTTTTCATACCTGAGACTCTTCCTTGTATATCTGCCGCTGTGATGGTAACTGGGTTCTGTTCAGGGAGGTTGCTGTGCTCCTCTTTCAGAGTCACCAGCCTTTGTGCACTGCTGTTATGTGCGACTTCCTTCTCCCATATGCCTTTCCAGTATCTTTCAGTTTCCAGCGTTGAAGGGTCTGCTCTGCTGTTAGAGCCCTGCCACTGAGCGTACACTTTCGCAGGTTGTGTTGCGAACAGCCTGTTTATTCTTCTGGCCTCATTCTCTTTCGTGTACCTCTTTAGGCGACTGGACAAGGCCTGGAGCCTTTGTTTGGCAGTTTCGAGTGCTTCAGGTATGGTTATCTGCATGTACCTCTTAGGTATTGGCCTTTTATTCACACCTCTCTGGATCTCCGTCAATTGACTCACATTTTTCCGAGCCGCCTTGATATTGGCCTCCAACCGTCTTTTCCATGGTGGGTAATGAATCTCGTGGCTCCCATGGTTGCTCTTGTAGCCAAGCATCTCTAGGATCACTGATGCTGAGGTGTATATCAGCTCATTGGTTTCCGTGATTGTTCCGGTAGGGATTGTTCTCAGTGCTGCATTCACAGTTTCCATGAGACTTTCAGGTGGTACTTCACATAGCCGTTGTAATCTGTGTCTTCGTTGCCCAGTTTTCATTCTTGCCATGAGCTTATCTCTCAGGTCAGTTTCTGCCTCGCTCAGCATTTCATTCATTGGGCCTGGCTTCCCAATCTCATCATTCATTGGGGCTTGCCTCCCAATCTCTGGCTGAACCTCTTCCTCTGATGTGGCAGCCTGGGGCCCTTCCCTTCGGAATTTGTGTTGTACCTCATCAATCGATAGCAATTGCTGTTTGTGGATATTGGAACACTGAGCTACTAGTTGTTTCGTGGTCAACCGTGACTGTGTTTCGAAGTAACCATTCAGCCCCCATTCTCCGCATGTAACCCCTCTGACTAGGGTTGCTTGAGAAGTAGCATTCCAACAGAGCCATGTTATCGCATCTCGCCCATCTCCACTTTATTCCAGTAGCCCATTTTTCATCAGGGTGCTCTGGTTCCCCAGCACCTGACGCAGACCTTGTTTTTGCCAGTCTGAGCCGGCATGTCATTCCGTTTATTGTCTCTCATCATTGTATGAGGTAGACAGCCCACACTGGATGATGTCATTGTGCTCATTTTCTCTGCCACAAGTGGGATTCGAACCCTCGTCTCCCATATGCCAAACCGATGCCTTATCAACAGAGCTATCCAGCCACATATATATATATATATATATATATATATATATATATATATATATATATATATATATATATATATATATATATATATATATATATATATATATATATATATATATATATATATATATATATATATATATATATATATATATATATATATATATATGTATGTGTGTGTATATATATATATATATATATATATATATATATATATATATATATATATATATACAGTGTGTCTGTATATATATATATATATATATATATCGATATATTTTCGGACTCCCTTGAATATATATACTTTATATATATATGAATATATATATATATATATATAGTATAAGTCTCGTTATATCGATATCGGATATATCGATAGTCCCGGTATATATCGATATTTTTATATATATTATATATCGATATATATATATATATATATATGTATATATATATATATATATATATATATATATATATATACGTATATATATATATATATGTGTGTGTCTGTGTGTGTATAAATGTATATATAAATATATATGTGTGTGTATATATATATACAGTAAAGTCTCGTTATATCGATATTATCGGGAGTCAGAAAAAATGTCGATATAACCGTACTATCGATATATCCGTCCTGCGCCGAACTGCATTAAAGGGGGGGGGGGGGGGCAATACGTAAATGGGGGATCTTTGATATCATTGGATTCATGGATTGCCTATCTAGCATGCTTTTTGTACAGTAGTGAAGTGAAAAATAAACGTATGCATAAAATAAAAACGTCTTTACATTTTTAATGACTATTTCCTTTCAAAAATGCAACCAATGCAAAATCCTCACGTTCTATACCAGGGGTCGGCAACCTTTACGACTCAAAGAGCCATTTTGACCCATTTCCCACAGAAAAAACACTGGGAGCCACACAATCCTTTTGACATTTAAAATTTAGACAACACTGCATCTTTTCATCATCGTTTTTTTTACCTTTATATATGCATAAACAAACTATAGTGTGTTGTATTTATGAATCGATGAACTGTTACAAAGAAGCGAAATTACATTTCTGCACGCAACAAAAACATTTTAAACTCCGAAAAAAAGACGTTAGGTCGAAGATTATTTTCAAATATAATACTCAATGTCTATTTGAAAAAAAAAAAGAATATTTGCAAAATGGCAAATCCAATATTCATCACCTGGTTAATGTGATTTCTGCTCCTGCATCTCAGCGCACAGCCTCTGCACATCAGGGCTGTATGACGTTACCTTCATCTTCACACAGGACTGTAAGCTGTCGTCTGTCAGGCGTGAGCGATGTCTGTTTTTAATGTAGTTCATGTTGGAAAAGACCTCTTAATGAATGATTCTTTTATATATTCTCCGTCTGTGAATGGCTTCCTGTGCCTGACTATTTCCTGAGCGGCCACAAAACTAGCATAGTAGCTGAATTTGTAGATTTCATCCACTTCATAAAATGATTTTTGCTTTGATCAGCCTTCCGCATCAGTTCCGAAACGGCTCTTTTTCTCTTATCTCCATCTGGATATTTTTGAGCAAAAGCTGTGTGTTTGTTCTGGAAATGTCTTGCGACATTTGACTTTTTGTTGTTTGCTAACTTCTCATTACATATTAAGCATACCGGTAAACCCGTCTCGTCAGCAGCGAAGGCGAACGAATCTGCCCACGTATCATTAAACGTTCTGTTCTCTTCAGACACTTTTCTTTTCTTAGATTTATCCATAGTTGGCCTACCTGGAGGTCGAAAAATTCAAGAAATCGTACGCAATTACGATATACGTCCACTGTCGATGGTTGTGACGTATATTATGAGCGAGAAAAACATTCAATACGTTTTATTTTGTATTATTTATAATCACCATAATCTTCAAATTTAGAATTACATTTTAAAAATGAACGAACTAAAATAATATACATTAAATTAAATACTCATTATTTATTTTCTAAAGCCGCAGGGAGCCGCAGCAGGGGGGTGAAAGAGGCACATGCGGCGGCTCTGGAGCTGCGGGTTGCCGATGTCTGTTCTATACACACGAAACCACGAACTCCAGCATGTACAAACATGAAAAACAGTGATTGTTGCAAGCGCTAAATATATCTGAAAACAACACAATTAAATACAATACAAAACGAAAACTGCAATGTTTACATTACTTACGTTGATGACATATTCTGCGGCACGTCGATCTCTTTCGCGATGGAGGATTTGCTTCATGCTGGATTCTCCTCGACGGCCACTATTGCCTTGTACTTCGTTCCGAGATCACAATTCTTGCATTTCCCCATGGTTTAAATTGGTGTTGAACAACAGTACTGTGATGTCATGATGCCAAAAGAAATGTTAAATAATTTTGTGTGTTCTGGATTTTGGATGGGAGAAAGGTGCGCATTTCTCCCCATCCAAAACAGTAGAGTTGGGCGACCACTAATTGATTGAGACTGATTGAGAAGGTGATTGCAACCACCTGGGAATGGCCAATTACCGCTGGGATCTGATTGGCCAGAAGCTCAGGTGAAGCACCTTTAAAACTAGACTGAGCCAGTCACTTCGAGGAGGAAGAAGAGGGACAAAGGACAAGCTGGAGAGCGGTGTTACCTGTGGTCTGTTGAAAGCTGATATCAACTTCAAATAAAGAAAACTCACAATACCCTTCCTGCATCTGGCTGAGTGAACTTTTATCCTCTTTCCACCTGCTTGCTGTATCGCCGCACGACAATTGGTGGCAGTGGTGGGATCGTGTCACCCTGCATGAAGAAGGTGGGATCGTTACGCCTTGCTGAAGTGGAAAAGATAGAAGGAAACCAGGATGAAGAGAAGGCAGAGTCCTACGAAGCCATTAAAGCAGCAGTATTAATCAAATACAACGTTACTGAAGAAACCTATCGACAGAGGTTTCGCAGTACGATTGTTCCAACAGGAGAGACTGTCACAGAAAGTTATAATCGACTGAAAGGACTTTACAGGAGGTGGATGCGCCCTGATCACCGCAGCAAGGATCAGATTGGAGAAGTGATTCTGGAGCAGTATCTGAGAGTTCTTCAACCTGAGGTCCGCATTTGGGTAAAGGAGCACAAGCCTAAGACTGGAGAAGAAGCAGCGGAGTTGGCTGAGCGCTACGTAGCGGCACACCGGGAGTTGTACAGGAAAAAAGGGACCATCGGCAAAGCTGAAATACGAGAGCCCTCAAACCATTCAACATGCAGACTTGGGTAAAGCTGACAATGGGGCTCAGAGACAGTCTGGAAAGTTTCAACCAAGAGGTGACTTTATTTGTTTTAATTGTCAGCAACGCGACCACTATGCCTCGTATTGATGAGCTGCTGGAGAGATTGGGGCGAGCGAAATTTATTACAACGCTGGATCTGTGTAAAGGATACTGGCAGGTCCCTCTCGATCCCACCTGCAAAGAATACACAGCTTTTCAGATTCCGGGGTTAGGGCTCTTCCACTACACAGTTTTACCATTTGGTCTGCATGGAGCACCAGCGACCTTTCAAAGATTAATGGATATTATCCTGAAGGACTGTTCCAGTTTCTCAGCTGCCTATCTTGATGACGTCGTGATCTACAGTGAAGGTTGGGAGGACCATCTCCTGCACATCAAGACCGTCCTTGGGAAAATACAAGCGGCTGGACTCACAATTAATGAGCAAAAATGCTCCTGGGCACAAGAAGAGGTGCGTTACCTGGGACATTTGATTGGGAAAGGAAAGATTCAGCCCCAGGTGGAGAAAGTGAAGGCCGTGGAGAAGATACCACCTCCCCAGACCAAGAAGCAATTGAGGTCATTTCTTGGGCTGATTGGTTGGTATAGGCGGTTTATTCCACACTTTGCTACATTAGCTGCTCCTTTAACCGACCTGACAAGAAAGAACATCAAATCACCTCTACCATGGACAGCAGCATGTGACCAAGCTTTTAGGGCCTTGAAATATTTCATCATTCAAGCTCCTGTCCTACAGAGTGTAGATTTTTCCAAGGAGTTTCTAGTCCAGGTGGATGCTTCGGATGTTGGTCTCGGCGCCGTTCTGGTACAGGGCAGTGCTGGAGAAGAGAGACCCATCCTGTTCCTGAGTAGGAAACTCTATGAGAGGGAGAAGAAATACTCCACAATTGAGAAGGAGGCCCTAGCCATCAAGTGGGCAATTGACTCACTCCGTTACTACCTCCTAGGACGGGAATTCAGATTACAGACTGACCATCGCGCCCTGAAGTGGATGCACTCCATGCAACACCAGAATGCGAGGATACTGCGGTGGTGTCTTGCCCTTCAGCCATACCAGTTCACCATTGAACATTGCCAGGGTAAGAAAAATGTCATAGCTGATTATTTGTCAAGAATGTCTGAACTCTGAGGAGAGGGTGTGAATGATGTCATGATGCCAAAAGAAATGTTAAATAATTTTGTGTGTTCTGGATTTTGGATGGGAGAAAGGTGCGCATTTCTCCCCATCCAAAACAGTAGAGTTGGGCGACCACTAATTGATTGAGACTGATTGAGAAGGTGATTGCAACCACCTGGGAATGGCCAATTACCGCTGGGATCTGATTGGCCAGAAGCTCAGGTGAAGCACCTTTAAAACTAGACTGAGCCAGTCACTTCGAGGAGGAAGAAGAGGGACAAAGGACAAGCTGGAGAGCGGTGTTACCTGTGGTCTGTTGAAAGCTGATATCAACTTCAAATAAAGAAAACTCACAATACCCTTCCTGCATCTGGCTGAGTGAACTTTTATCCTCTTTCCACCTGCTTGCTGTATCGCCGCACGACAGTATATAAGCTCTTTTTTATTGTGCTCGCGGATGACAGTTCAAAACACGTAAGCCGGTAGAAAATGGCGTCTGGTGCACTGCGCAAGGCAAATATCGATTCACCTTAAGCATCTTTTGTATCAATATAAACATAGCAAAATGGCTGGCGGGAGATGAAAAAGAGCACCGTAGTAACCGGATTATTGTAATAACCATGAATCGTACTAAACGGAACCAATTATATATAAAAAGACTAGAAATGTGCGCGGGAAATGAAAATACAGTAAAGTCTCGTTATATCGATATTCAAGGGAGTCCGAAAAAATATCGATATAACCGGGACTATCGATATATCTGACCCTGTTTGCATGTAATTTTCTCCGTGCGTGCATAGAAATAGTATCGATATAACCGGGACTATCGATATATCCGATATCGATATAACGAGACTTTACTGTAGTATCGTAATAAGCAGTATTATCAATATAACCGATATCGATATAACGAGACTTTACTGTATATATATATATATATATATATACATCACTGACGGTACCCACAGTTTGTGAGTGCTCCTGATATGTTTTGACTTTTTTTCTCTACCTTCAACGCTTCCAGCCCAATGCTGGTGGGAACTGATAACTCCTAGTTTGTGTTGTAAAGGGTGGTTAGAATCGAAAAGTAAGTATTGGTCAGTGTGCGTAGCTTTCCTAAAGACTTATGTTTTTAGCACTCTGTCCTCTTTTATAAGTACTTTACAATCCAAAAAGGCTAGTTGGTTCTCTTTAATGTCCTCACGAGTAAATTTAACTGTGGGTACCCGCAGTGGTCACTTAACAAATGTCTAAAAGAAAGAATAGGGAATCAAAACAAAAATTCTGAAGATACAAAAAGGAGAGGAGTTTCTGAAAAACTACAGTCCTTTGGCAACACAAAATTCCTACTTATTTCAAACCGATAAACATGCAAAAATTAGTGCATCCAAAAGATAGGCTGCCAAATGAAAAACAAAGTAATGTAGTTTTTTCAATACATTGTAAGAATGAAAATTGTAAAGGGCAGTACATTGTACATTACACCCCTACAATGTATATTACACCCCTGCAATGTAAGGTACTTCTACTCTTCTCTTTTTTGTATCTTCAGAATTTTTGGTTTCATTCTCTATTCTTTTCTTTTGACGGGTAACCACAGTTTGTGAGTGCTCTCCTGACATGTTTTGACTCCTTTTCTCTACCTTCGATGGTTGTTGGTATTAGATTAGCCCTATGCTGGAGGGTCCTGATAACTCCTAGTTTGTGTTGTAGAGGGTGGTTATATTCAAAAAGTAAGTATTGGTCAGTGTGCGTGGCCTTCCTAAAGACTTCTGTTTTTAGTGCTCTGTCTTCTTTTATAATTACCTTACAATCCAAAAAAGCTAGTTAGTTCTCTTTAATGTCCTCGCGAGTAAATTTAATATTGATGTCGACAAAGTTGAGGTCATCTGTGAAGGATTGAATTTCTTGTTTTTTTTAATTATGACGAAAATTTGCATCTGTTAATTCTTTATTTTAAATGTATTTATTTGTGTATTTATTTCATTTAATTGATGTGCGACTCTTCTTTGGACGCTAGAAGAACGTCTGGGCTCTGAACTGGTTCTGGAGGGACCTGTTGCCCATGGCCCAGTATCGGGTGGCCATCCTGCACAAGATCTATCGGGAGTTGGACTACCGAGATGGTGGGATGACAGATGACACTTGGATCAGCATCCACCTTGAACTTTTGGCTTGATTTCGAACCGCGGCCCTTGTGGCTTTCTCCCTTTCAGTGAAATACCCATCGCAATATCAGCAGTGCAGGAGGGAGGTCCTCTGGCCCGCCGCTCTCAACTGTGACCAGTGAGTGCTTTCGACACCCCTTTTTTCACTTTCAACACGTTTTTGTCAAGGGGGATGTTGCATTTGACACGCCGTTTTTCATGAGGGTACAGGTGTCCAAGTGGAAGCCCCCGCGGGCGCCACACGTCATTTTTTTGGCGCCATCCATGATGCTTGCTGAAGTCCCAACCAACTTTTCAAATTGTAACCATGTCAACCTCAACAACAGTCATTGTTTTTGACTGTGAGGCATTTGTGATTTTTTTTTTTTTACCCTTCAAGACGGTGCTTTGGTTGAAATGCCAAGGTGGTGTCTTTTAATTGCACCCATGGCGTCTTGAAAGCAAGAGTGCCTCCGATCCAGCCGGCCATGGATTTTCCGATCGGCTGAGTGGCATTGTCTGCTGTGTTGCTTTTGTTTGTGTAGGCTCTTGCAGCTCAAGGACTTCCTGCCCTTCCTGCTGTGCCTGGAGGGCCAAACGGGCGAGGCGCTGGCGATGTTCTTCCTGGAGGAAGGCCATGCCTCTCGGCCCACACCGCTCACCTTCCCGCTTTACCTGCGCCTGCTCGCCTCCGCCACCGCGCCCAAGATGAGCGTCGCCTGCACAGGGGAGCTTTGCGCTCTTGCCGACACCTGGTCCAGCATTCAAGGTGTGCCTGGGCGCCTCCTGCTTCCTTCCGGCCTTCCTCCCTTCCTTTCCTCCAGCCTTTCGCATTTTCTTTCTTCCTTCCTTCCTTCCGTCCATCCGTCCTTCCTTCTTTCCAGCCTTTCCCATTTTTTCCTTCTTTCCTTCCTTCCTCCCTTCCTCCCTCCCATCATTCATTCTTTCCTTTCTACTTTCCTTCTTTGCTTTCTTCCTTCTTTCCAGCCTTTCCTATTTTCTTTCTTCCTTGCTTGCTTCCTTCTTCCTTTCTTCCTTCTTTGCTTCCTGCCTCCCATCCTTCATTTTTTCCTTCCTACTTTCCTTCCTTGCTTCCTTCTTTCCTTCCTTCCTTCATTCCAGCCTTTCCCATTTTCTTCCTTTCTCTCTTCCTCACTTCCTTCTATGTTTCCTTCATTCCTTCCCTTTTCCCTTCCTTTCCTCCTACGTCCCGTCCCACCTTCCTTTCTTCCTTCCTTCCTTGCACATTGACTTGCACTTGTCCAGGTGCGGTACCCATGACGCGTTCCAAATTGGTGCACTTTGCACTCAAGATCCTCCAAATGTACCCGACCTGCTCCAGCAGTGTAAGTTCCAAATCATTTTTCCCCCCTGACAGTGATGCCTTGAGGTTTAATTTGTTCCTTGACCGCGTTCTTATCTCCGATGGCCGTTAAACGCATTGGAAACCCCATTCATCTTTTTCTTCCGAGCCCTCCTTGAATTTTGCGGGACAATTTTGAATCAATAAAAATAAGACTAAATAAAAACGAACTTCAAAGTAACAACAAAATAGAAGAAGCATGAAATAAGCTTTGGACATCACGATGATGGGATGCAGTCTAATTCTGTGTTATACTCACTTTGACCACTGTTAGTCTTGCAGGTACGACACAAGAAGAAAAATGATGGCTGCCAATTGTGGTTTTGTTTCTTTTTGTTTTTATTTTGAATACGAAACCTTCACTACTTTCCAAACCGGTGCTTGTTGTGAACTGACTCGACTACAAGCCTACAACAGCTCTCATTTTGAAACACTCCATTTGATTCACTTGCATCTCAAGGCACCGCTGTTTTCAGCACATTATCTCCAAAGCCGCCTTTGGTTTTGTTTGACTGCGTGTGTGTGTCTTGTTTAGGTCCAGTGTTGGATCAGCTTGCTCAATATGGTCAATCAAACACATTCACTGAAGAGCATCGCAGAACCAAGTACAGACTTCAAGGAAGTATGTTTTTTGCCTAGTTTTGTTTTGCAGTCTGTATTTTGTTCTCTGTGGGGTTATTTTTTGGGGTGTGCGGGAGGGCTTTCCAAGCGCCAGTGAGATGAGCCACTGCCGTTTCTTCTCGGCCTCAGGAAGCCGTCCAATTTGCGGATTCCACCATGCTCTCCTTCTGCAAGGGCGTCACTGCCGAATTCAAGATTCCACCACCGTTTTTACCGGTACAGCGGCACGGGTGGCATCCGCGTGACCCAAGCGCCCCTACTAACGCCCGGATGCCCGTTTTCGCCTGTAGCACTACGAGGATCAGGCCATCTTGCTGCTAGTTACCAAAGCTTTACGGCAAAGCCTTCTCCATCCGGAACTCACGCCCGTCCTTCCCGTTCTCTGCACCTTTGAGGTACGTCGACGCAATCTGATCCCACCATTGAACCCGTTGCAGCATTGTTTTTTTTGTTCCCGAATGTCAGAAGAGTCTGTGGGCTCTGCGTTGGTTCTGGGAATACTTGGCCAAGGATGGCCGAAACGCTGCCATCATGGAGAAGATCCATCGAGAGCTTCGTCAAACAACGGGTGGGTGCCATTGCCGACGGGTGTTTGCCGTATGACTACAATACAGTGAGACCTCAACTTGCGAACTTAATTGGTTCCCAGACAGGCAGGTGTGTAAGGCGAAAAGTGTGTATCTAAAAAAAAATTCCCATAGGAAACCATTAAAATGGGAATAATCCGTTCCCGGGTTTCCATAAAATATACTTTTCAACTAAATAAGCCTTAAAACTACACACAACACACCTTATTCTATGTATAATAAATGTGCTATTGTATTGTAATGAAAGAAATACACTGCATTGTATCATGAAGTCACTTTATTTACATTTGTGATGGTCATTGATGGCGTTGAGGTCAAAGGGAATTGCTGTTTGGAAAGAGGCACATTACATGAGGACTGTAATTAAAGAAATAAACTGTGCTGTAAAATAAAGTTTTATTTACCTTTTTGATGGTCGTTGATGGCTTATGGAAGGAGAGTCACCTTCCATAAGGACTGTTGGTAACTTAACCTCTAGTGTGGCTTCTCTTTTTTTCTTTGGAGTCTCCTCATCATTTTTGCTGATTAAAAACCTCTTAATTGACACCTGTTGCTTTCTGACTTGTGAGGTCTTACAAAGCTGAGCCATCACATTATTGTTCATCATGTTGATGATTGTCATAGCCACAGTCTTTTCTGAACCTCTGGTGTGGCTTCTCTTCTTTTTTCTTTGGAGACTCATCATTTTTGCTGATTAAAAATCTCCTGACACCTGTTGCTTTCTGACTTGTTAGGTCTTACGAAGCTGAGGCATCACATTATCGTTCATCATGTTGATGATTGTCATAGCCACAGTCTTTTCTGAATGGAACTGTTCGGTAAAAGCCTGCACATCATTCCACTTTGCCAACATTGCCTTTATGAGCTCACTTGATGCTGCAGCCATCTCCTCCTCAGATGTTCTCGAACATCCGTTACTGGCTTTAAAATCCTCAATAAGTGGCAAACTTCCAGGTTGGCACATGGCGATATCGGCGTGAATTAGCCGTGCTTTCTCGCATAAAATAGCTTTACTCACGCTGTCGCCGGATAGCTGCTTTTCGTTAATCCAAATTAACAGAAGCTTTTCAACTTCTTCGATTGCCCGAGACCGTCGCTTTGAGAGCACGGAAACAACTTTTGCAACAGACGCACCTTTGGTGTCTTTTCTGTTCCGGAGAATGGTAGCAATGGTTGACTTAGCATAGCCGTGCTCGGCCACTAAATCACACACACCTCGTTCGTGGTTTTCAATTATCTCCTTCTCAGCAACTGTGATTTTATTTTGTGTCTTCTTGGGCTGAACACGAGCCTGTCGTGGGTTTTTTCGGTCATCATAGTAAAATTATCAGTAAAAAGCTCCAAGTAGGCGATCGACGTGTGCATTCAATGAGAGGGGGTGTGGAAAGTAGCGCCGGCTGGAGCGCTGTTCAGTCGTGTGCTTCCCTAGAAGATCACTCCGCCAGATCCGAAGGTCGTGTGCTTGATGGACCAGCCGTGGTGGGTGTGTATTATTAAAATAGTGCTTATTATAAGTTTTAATTTTCATAAATTTGACGTTCGTAAGATGAAAAGTTCATAAAATAAGGTGTTCGTAAGTTGAGGTCTCACTGTATATGGCTTTGTGTGTTACGGTATTGAGTGTCGTCTTGCCGTGTGTGCGCGCATGTGTGCGCGCATGTGTGTGTGCCTGTGTGTGTGTGTGTGTGTGTGTGTGTGTGTGTGTGTGTGTGTGTGTGTGTGTGTGTGTGTGTGTGTGTGTGTGTGTGTGTGTGTGTGTGTGTGTGTGTGTGTGTGTGTGTGTGTGTGTGTGTGTGTGTGTGTGTGTGTGTGTGTGTGTGTGTGTGTGTGTGTGTGTGTGTGTGTGTGTGTGTGTGTGCGTGTGTGTGTGTGTCTGCATGTCTGCCATCAGGAAATGGTCCAGTTTCCCTCCAGTTGATCAATCATCTTCTGGATCCTTCCGGCAAGACTTGGCGTCAGTAAGTCACGTGGCGTGATCGGCGCACAAACACACGCGGAACGTCATCCAAACTGTCAATCAAAACGAGAAAATAGACACTGTCAAAATCTTTAATGGTTGAAATCAGGTGAATACTTGCTGACATTGTGATGCACATTGTGCGCTTTTTTTTTGTTTTTTTTTTTCACTCCTTCACTTCAAAGTTGGAATATACTCTATTAAAAGTGTATTCAAATCACACACTCATATTGTTTAATTCAATGTAACACTTGGTTACATTCATTAAGCATATTTTTTCTTTTTGGTGGGAGGGGTCTTCTGCATGTGTCTTGAGATAATTAACAATACATTAATCTATTTATTTATTTCTACAGTGAGAATTTATATAATGAATTAATATACTATTTTTGCATCCAGTATTGGCTTACACACTTAATTGGTTCCCAGACAGTGTGTAAGGCAAAACGTGTGTATCCCAAAAAATAATTTCCCATAGGAAACCAGTAAAATGAGAATAATCCGTTCCCAGGTCCCCATAAAACATAATTTTCTACTTTCTAATTTTCTAAGACTTAAAACTACTTAAAGTATGCCTTATTTTATGTATAATAAACGTGCTATAGTATTATGATTAAAGAAATAAACTATACTGTACAATAAAGTCATTTTATTTACCTTTGTGATGGGCGTTAATGGCTTGATGGAATGGAGTGTTCCTCAGCATTAAACACTTGATGAGGAACATGGGCTTCTTTCACCATATTGAGGAATGATCCCTTGGAGGTGCTTTCTCTGTGATAATTGTATCTAGTTCTTCATCAATTGTAATCTGTTTTGCTGGGTTGATAGCTTTTTGCATCAAGTGTACACATGACTTGTGCGGGTTATTTGTGGAGCCTGATTGATGGCATATTTTAACCTTCCAGTCTACACTGCTTTTGAATTTTCAAAGTTGAAACGAGTCTAAATTTCACTGTTTTCTATCCATGTTCTCACTATTTCACTTTTGTTTTTTTGTTTCAAGCTCTGTCATCTCCCTTTTGTGTGTGTTTTCTCACTCGCTCTCTGCCTGTCTCTTTGTTTAACCCCCGCTCCCCACTGCTGGGTTCTTGACCAATCACGTGGCTTTAACCGAAGACTCCATTTTGTTTTTTGGAGAACGGCCTCACTCTCTCCCTGTCTGTAACCCCATTGCCCACTGCTGCGTTGTTGCCCAATCACGTGGCTTTAACCAAAGACCGGGGGCGGGGAATAGAAGACAAAAACAGTGGCCACCATTTTCATGTTAGGAGAACGGGCTCGTTCGCGAACGACACATCACTCATTGTGGCAGTATCCCGAAAAATAGTTCATATGCCAAGGTAAAATTTTCATAAATGTAACGTTAGTAAACCGAAAAGTTCGTAAGCCAAGGGGTTCGTAAACCGAGGTTTCACTGGATTTAACTAATTAATGTACAGATATCAGTTATATTGATAGTACTGCTGATTACGATACTATTTTCATGTCCCGGCAAATTTCTAGTCTTTTTATGTATAATTAGTTCCGTTTAGTACATGATACATGGTTATTACGATAATCCAGTTACTACGGTGCCCTTTTTCGTCTCCCGCCAGCCATTTCGCTCTGTTTATATCGATACAAAAGCAGCCTAAGGTGAATCGATATTTGCTTAGGGGTTTCTATACAGTACCACCATTATCGAAATCTATCGGTCGCACCATTGGTCACGTGACCAGCTTCCGTGTCTTGCGCAGTGTAGCAGACGCCATTGTCAACCATGGCGAATGAAAGAAATGTGACCTCGGAACGAAATACAAGGCAATCGTGGCCGTTGAGGAGAATGCAACAAGAAGCAAATCCTCCATTGCAAAATAATTCGACATGCCGCAAAATACTTTATCTACGTGGTTGAAGAGTAACGATAAAATAAAGACAGCATACGAAGCGTTGGACTTCGGACCTGGATCAAAGAGGATGAGAAAGGTAGCACACCCTGATGTTGAGGATGCGGTGGATACCTGGATGAGGCACGCGAGGAACCAGAACATCCCGGTATCAGGAGTGATACTGCAGACCAAGGCAGAAACGCTTGTAAAGGAATTGGGCCATGACGACTTCAAATGCTCCAAAGGCTGGTTAAATTGCTTCAAATAACGGAAGGATCTCAATCTACGCAAAATTACTGGAGAGGCCAAGAAAGTGGATCAGAACCAAGTTGACGACTGGCACAATGGAAGACCTGCTGACAAACCAGACGACATCTATAATGCTGACGAAACTGGTTTGTTTTACAAGCTGCAGCCAAACAAATCATATGTCTACAAAGATGAAGATTGCCGCGGGGGTAAGCGTTCCAAGGAAAGACTTACAATCATGCTGTGCGCAAACATGACGGGTACTGATAAATTAAAACTCATTGTTATCGGGAAAGCAAACAAACCAAGGTGCTTCAGTGGCGTGAAGTTTGCCGGTCACCTACAAGGCAAACAAATGCGCTTGGATGATGCAAACATTTTTAATGAATGGCTTCAAAGCTGGGATAAAAAGTTCAGGCGTGAGAAGAGAAAAATATGCTCTGTCATCGACAACTGTCTAGCCCAGATATGGGCAAACTACGGCCCGCGGGCCACATACATAGGCTTTTTAATCCGGCCCGCCGAATTTGCCCAAAGTATAGTAAAAACTGTCTGAAACTCATGACAAAAAGTTAGCGGACAACAGGGCAGATAACTGAAAAGTTGCCTGCCCCATTTTTCCCAACTTGAAGCCCAATGAGACAACAAATCACATTAAAAAACATTGTCACAAAGTATAACGTTTTTTTTTAAATCAAGAATGTACCTACTACAAATGCTACCTTGCTTAATTTACGGTAAATGTGCATGGCTGTAGATTTTGCTGCAGTATTCTATTGTCATTGTGGTGCACAATGCAACGTTTGCATTGCTTCCTACGAGCCACTTAGCCCCTTTCATAAGTATGACGTACACTTTACAGTCAAGCCTCTTTCAGAAGTATCACTTTACAGTCACGGTTTAATGTAAATTTACGTTTTGTAGCGTCACATATGTTGTTAGCTTCTTTTGAATCTTTCTTCTGGGCTGAGGTTCTGTGCATCTATTTTGGAAAATGACATGCAATTGCACGAATTTATAACGCTTGCGAAAGTCCGGAAGAGAGAAGCAGGCTTCTGATTGGCTGCCGTGCCGAGTATGCAAATTTCAACTGCAGGTAGCCTACATCTGTGTGCTCGGCGACGGTACACGTGTATTGTTTGCGTGTGAAGGCGAGGGCGTCAGTGGAGAGTTTGTTGAGCGTGCGGTCAGGACAAACCATCTATGATTTGGCGGAATTTAACACAAGTAGGTATTATTGAGCTTGAATATTTCGTTGTGTAATAATATGTTTTGAATGTTGAAAGTGATTCCATTTTTCAATAAATATTGATTTCTTTAACTTTGCCCCTTCAATGAAAACAGACGCAATCTTGATAAATCACAGTGCATATGTTATTTTAATCTATTTCCATTTCCTCCTCCAAGTATCTTCGAAATAGTCTGTAAACGCCATATTCCTTGAGACAAATGTATTAACTAATCAAGGATATTTTTCACATTTGAAAGACAGTTAATAAATTAGGTTGTAGTGTTCTTACTGTGCTATGAGATTTGTACACACTACATTTAAAGGACAACCGGCACCATTTTTTTTGTTTCCCACTGACATCAGAAAAAACGTTTTGTAGCATCTAAAATACCCAAATCAGGCAGGCTGATGTTTTTAGTTAAATGAAAAACACCAATAAAAATGACTTCAAAATGAATCCGGAAATGGCCAGTTTCAGAAGGTCCCATCCCCTTGTTCGTGACGTCACGCCAAGACGTCTTGCCTTGCTCGAGAATCAAAACAATGGTTTCAGATTCGGAGAAAATGCTTTCTTGTTACTCATCCAGTTATGAATATGATTCAAATAGTTCTGAAGAGGAAAACATAAATGTTTGCAATTGATTCAAGGAGTCCTCCCATATCAATTCGAGCCGTCAATGACAGCAATGTAGCACCCAGAAAATGCAGAAGATTGCGCCCAAGGTCCGTTGGATATGGGCTGATTTGTCAGCTGGCAATTTGTGTCAGCGAATATCAAATAGTTGTCTTGGTGCAACACACGATTCACCATGGCGTTATTTATGTGTTTTCCTTCTAATTCCGCCATCAACACGAAGTTTTCAGACCAAACAAAGTACCCAAAATGCATTGTGTGTCGCTTTCTTGGTCAGGGGCGGTCGAAACGTGACGTCACATGGGGATCGTCATCAACTCGAAAACAAGACTTCATGAATATTCAGCGCAAGTCTTAAAACTTAAACTATAGCTATATGCTGTGGAATCTTTGTAATATATGCTCAGTCGAAGTCATTTGAAGTGATTTTATAAATTATGGACATAACTTGTCCGGTGGCGTCGGTTGTCCTTTAATGCTTTAGGTTTAGTATTTCCGGCCCAAACACTCCCTCCAAATGCTCCTGGATTTTTCTGTCAAATTTTAGAACCCAATGCGGCCCGCGAGTCAAAAAGTTTACCCACCCCTGGTCTAGCCCATCCCAATCCAGACAGCTATGACCTTAAATGCATCAGGGTGGTGTTTTTGCCACCGAACACCACAAGCCATACGCAGCCCATGGACCAGGGAATCATCCAAAATCTCAAAGTCCACTATAGAACAATATTTTTACAAGAGGGTGTCATGAAAGAGATGGAAAAGGGGAAAGAGCTGCAATGGACTGTTTTGGATACCATTAGAGCAATTTCTGGAGCATGGTGTCCAAAAACATCAAGAACTGCTTCCGTCACTGCAAAAACATTCCTCTTGCGGTGTGGGCTGAAAAGCTAAGAGTCGCCGACATTGCATCGTATGTTGCAGTTGACAAAGACATTGCGACATTCAGAAACTCGTCAGATGCAGATATCGCAGCAGAAATTCAAGCCAAATATGCCCCAGAAGATGCCCAGAATGACGAGGATGATGAAGAACCAACTGAATACACACGTATTCCAACAAAGACACAAGGATGCAAAGTGTGATGGAATTACGATCTTACTTAGAGTCCAGAGAAAATGCATCAGGTTGTTTAGAAATGTTAAACAAGATTGAATCGTTTGTGTTAAAAGGGGAAGCAGAAGAAAATGGAAGATTTTGAAGATTTTTTTTAAAGTACGTATTGCATAATAAGATCTAAACGTTGCAGTCTGTGTTGATGTGTTATGTACGTACTGTATATGAATGCAATCGTTTTTTGCAACATTGTTTATTGTTTTGTCTGCTGAAGTGTGATGATTTTGCATTGGTTGCATTTCATAAAAGAAATATCTGTCATTAAAAAAGTCGAAAATTACATGCCAGCTTCCATGTGTTTTGAACTGTCATACGCTAGCACAATAAAAAAGGCGTAGCAGAGCTCACATCTTTCATTACTGCTGCAATAGCATCTGAAACATACTGTAATGCCCCTCAGCGTGGCAAATGATGCGCACAGTCGCTGGTATAGCGGGTCGGTCTTTTTAATAACAAAACATAGCAGTTGTCACATACAAACAGGAGGTATTGTTCCACCACAACTCACGCTCATTCTATTCAGGCTCGTTCTATTCAGGCACTCTCTCAAACCCCATTGTCGGGTCCTCCCAAGCCTCAGCCCCCAAAACATGCACAACACAAACACCAAACGTCACAATACTGTAGTCTTCTTATACTGTATACAGTTGTTTGACACCAATTTCAATCATGGGGAAATGTAAGAATTGTGATATCCGAACAACATACGACCAGTCAGACTTTAGTTCGCTGACGAAGCCTCTTGGATAGGAGGCGAAACGCCCGAAACCTTCAAAATTGTACAGATGACGGCTGAAGAAACCTTCTCATCGATGGACCACTCCTGTACAACTGAGAGCTTCCACAGACGCAACGTAAGTAATGTAAACGTTGCAGTTTTTTTTCCATACATGTATTTAATTGTGTTGTATTCAGATATCTTTATCGCTTGCAATAATCACTTTTTCATACTGTATGTACATGCTGGCGTTCATGGTTTCTCTCGTGTGTATAGAACAATGCCGAGTGCTACTCAGTCACAATTGCAAGAGTGCGTCATGCATTAAATAAAAACGTCATTTATTATATTCATAAGTTTATTTTTCACTTCACTACAGTACAAAAGCATGCTAGATACACAATCCATGAACTCAAGGAGACAATTACATGCCATATCAAAGATCCCTCATTTATTGCCGCCTTTTAATGCAGTTTGGCGCACGATCGGATATATCGATAGTCCGGTTATATCGATATTTTTTCCGACTCCCGAGAATATTGATATAACGAGACTGTTGAACGAGTGCCTGTTGCCGGCCCCAAGATGCAGCGGTCGTGTTCTTGTGCAGGCGAAGCGCAAGGCCGGCAGGCCGTGTCCGGCGTGGCGCCGCGTCCGGCACATGACGGCCAGGTTGCCGGCGTCGGGTCCGTTTTCTTCGTCTCCTCGCCGGGCGAACGTAAAGAGCAGCGCCCGATTGGCCAGCACCGTGCGGCCACTCCGCACATGCGGCGGCGGGCACAGCTGAGCCCGCCAGCAAATCCGAGTAAGAGGGGCAGCGCAGTGTCCTCTGGTCTAAGTCAAACACGGCCAGGTAGCGACTGAGCCAGTTGGGGGGGCCCCGAGGACTAGGACCTGGGAGGGGTGGGGGAGACCTGAGTCCTCGTCGCATTGCATTCACCGCCAACAACGCTGACGGAGCCTCACCTCTGAAACGCAATCAGCCACCACGCGAGCAGGTCGGCCAGTTGGAGCGGTGCGCGCAAACACGGCAGCACCGCGCCATCGGGGGCCGGTAGGAAGAGGGCCAAGGCCCCCACCGTCCTCAGCTCGTCTTGGTCCGCCGAGAGCAGCACCAGGGGACGTCCGCTCAGCAGGCAAAAGACCACGTGCCGCAAGAAGGAGTGGTGCTGGGTGAAGCGCCGCGCCGCGCCACTAGCCTCCCCTCGTCCAGGGGCCCGCTCTGCGGCGGAGCGCGATTGTTCTTCACCATTTGGTCGTACTCCTCGCTGATGGCGGCGAGGTCTTCGGGGACGACGATCTCGCTGGCGCTGAGGACCTCGATACTGTCCTGGCTGACGGCCCTCCCGACGTACACCCCGAGGCGAGTGGGTGCGAGGAACCAAAAAGGCTTGTTCCAGGGGCCCCAGAGATGGATGGCCCATTGTCGGACCCCCCGGCGAACCACAGCAGTGAAGAGGCGAAAGGCATGTCGGGGTCACCAAGCGTCCTGTAGGATCGCCCTGTGCAGAGGACCCGAATGCTCTTGCCGCTGCTGCTGCTTTCCGTCATCTTGCCGCTTGGTGGGTTTGCCCTTTCCTTCAACGCCGCATCCTCGTCATCGTTATCCTCGAGTTGCTCAGAGAGGAAGTTGGTCAACTTGAATTTCCTGTGCAGCGAGCGTGTGATGTTCGCCACTCGCAGGGTGGCGACGTCACCGCGGAAGCGGAGCTCCATTTGCGCCAGCTGCTCCGTCATCAGCTACAGGAAATAACCGTTGCAAAGTTCCCGTGGGCTTGAGCGGCCGCTTTGCGGCGGCGGGGGGGCCGGCGTCCGTCCAGCCGTCCGCCGCCTCGTACGGCAGGAAGTCGGGCCGCTTCAGCTTTCTGTTGGGGTAGGAAGCAACCTGGCGGAGGAGCTCCTTGTGCGTCTCCACGGCTCGCTCCACCGCCTCTAGCACGCCAGCATTCACTCTACCCGGAAGTAACAAAGTAAAAAAAACGAAATAAATAATAGAACAAAAGACGCAGAGTCATTCATTCTTCAGCACTTTCTGTACCCTTTGTGAAATGAAGCAGTTCTCGATGAAAGAGGAGAGGATCAAAGCACCCTTTTCAGCAGTGGATCAGGGACGTCATGGTGGAATGTGCACATCTACTGCAAGCTAAATGTTGAAAGCAAACACGCAATAAGGTATATTTTGTGTAGTTCTAAGGCTTATTTCATAGAAATTTTTTATGGTGACCTGGGAACGGATAATTCTCATTTTAATGGTTTCTTATGAGACATAAATGTTTGGATGATGTACTACTCCTATCTTTTCATCGGGGACTCCTCAAGCCATGCGTCCATCCAGTTGCAGGCTGTCCAACCGGACGGACTTTTCCACTCAACGAAGCGGGGCTTTGAGAATGCTGCCTACTCAGGTGCCATCTTAGACTTCTCATTTGAACTACGGTTGGGCTTTTGGGTCAAAAAAGAAGGCAACCGCAGTCACGGCTTTTCGTCGACGGCCAACTTGAGCCACATTTTACCATCCCGTTAAATATGTTGGGGCTAAAAAGGTCAACTAACGTCATGGACTCGCTCTGGCAACATGTTGTGCCGTTAAATATTAATAGCCCCACTCTGCTCCTTTTGGCGCTTGAGCCAGCATGACCACCCCCTCCCAATGCAAAAGTCTTATCTTCTGCGTGGTGTGTTTCTTTCTGTAAATGCGTAACCAGAGAAGCGTGTGCCAAACGGCGCGGCCACGTGGGGAAAGCAGGAAAAAAGACGGCGAGTGAGGAAGAATGTTGTGCTTTAATGGAGAAAAAGAATCAAATCACACTTTAGGAGGGGGGCCTCTTGGGCAAAGGAGGCCGCCCGTTTTTCAATCCTCCGAGGCTGACAAACGAATATGATAGGGTGAGAAAAATGTATAGCGAAACAAAAAAAGACCCAAAAAGGCGACTAAGACAAATATTTTTTTTTTACAGATTTGGGCTTTTCTTATGTACAAGCAGCTTTTGAAGGGATGGACATCGTCACAACACAAACAGCCCCCGGCCCCCAAGCCTGCTCTCCAGCTAAACTAAAAGTAAAAAAAAAGAAAAGAAAGCTGGCGGTGGCCCCTCAGTGGCGCCGCATTTTGACTTTGCGCGACGAGCTCTCGCGGTGTTTGTCGTCGTCCGCGTCGCGCTCCCTGCGCTCGTCCGCCGAGGCGCTGTGGCGCCAATGGCCGAACGCCGCCGGCCGCCGGTTCTCCTCCTTGTCCATCTCCAGCACGCGCGGCCTGAACCCAAACGCCGGATTTTTGACATCACTTGAAGGAATTCCATCAAAACCGAATCGCGCACAAACGAGCTCATGTCACGACAAAAATAAATAAATATATATATATATATATATATAGATGATTGACAACCTGAGTTGCCAATCGATTGTTTGTGCTTTTGGCGTACCTGTGAGCGGCGTCCGGGTCGGCCTTGCGATGCGAGCGGTTGGCTTTGAGGGGGGGTGCCCGCTCCACCGGGGTCGACCTTAAAGGGCTGTCAGTGTCCAGTCTGGGGGCGTCGGGTCTGGTTCTGAACAAAAATGACATGTTACACCACAGACGGCATATGTCCGGCATGGCGACAGTCGTCATTCAAAGTCACAGCACTCTTCAATTTGAATGTATATACAGTGGGGACCTTGGCTTACAAACTTCATTGGTTCCCAGACAGAGTGTGTAAGGCAAAAAGTGTGTATCCCAAAAAAATAATTTCCGATAGGAAACCATTAAAATGAGAATAATCCGTTCCCAGGTTCCCATAAAACATAATTTTCTAAGGCTTATAAAGGACAACCGACATCACTTTTTTGTTTTTTTAACTGACATCAGAAAAACGTTTTATAGCATCTAAAATACCCAAAACACGCAGTATGATATTTTTAGTCAAATACAAAACACACCAATAAAAATGACTTAAAGTGTCCAAAATTTGCAAAAAAAATTGAGCTGCGAATTGGGCATTTTCAGAAAGTCCCGCCCGCAGTTCGTGACGTCACGCCAAGACGTCTTGCATTGCTTGTGAATATAAATACAATGGCTTCAGATTCAGAGAATATGCTTTCTTGTTACACATCCAGTTAGGAATATGATTCAAATAGTTCTGAAGAGGAAAGCATACATGTTTGCAATCGATTAAGAATTCACTTGTGCCATTTTGAGGCAAGGTTGGGGGAAAATCTCTCACCCCAAAAAAGAGGCACAAAATGGCGACCTCCAGTGGCCACCTCCGCTTCTACAGGCTGATAAATTACTTTTATGGAGCTTGGATGCCCTCTTCTGGCGGCTTTGGGGTGCAACACAATTTTCAGACCAAACATGTACAGCAAAATACATTGGCGTGATGGAAGGACTGCTGCAATGTCTTTTTTCGGTCAAACTACAGTACAATAAAGTCATTTTATTTACCTTTGTGATCGTGGTTAATGGCTTGATGGAATGCAGTGTCCGGTTTCCTCAGCATTAAACACTTGATGAGGAACATAGGCTTCTTTCACCATATTGAGGAATGATCCCTTGGAGGTGCTTTCTCTGTGATAATTGTATCTAGTTCTTCATCAATTGTGATCTGTTTAGCTGGGTTGATAGCTTTTTGCATCAAGTGTACAGATGACTTGTGCTGGTTATTTGTGCAGCTTGATTGATGGGATATTTTAACCATCCAGTCTACACTCTGCTTTTGAACTATCCAAGTTGAAATGGGTCCAAATTTCATTGTTTTCTATCCATTTTACTTGTTTTTTTCACTTTTTTTTGTTTCAAGATCTGTCCTCTCCCTTTCGTGTGTGTTTTCTCACGCTCTCTGTCTGCCTGTCTCTTTAATGTTTACCCCCCTGCACCCACTGCTGGGTTCTTGACCAATCACGTGGCTTTAACCGAAGACGCCATTTTGTTTTTTGGAGAACGGCCTCACTCTGTAAATTCATCCCCCACTGTTGCGTTATTGACCAATCACGTAGCTTTAACCGGTAACCGAAGACTGGGGGCGGGGAATAGAGGACAAAAACAGTGGCCACCATTTTCTTGTTAGGATAACGGGCTCGTTCACAAACGACACATCACTCATTGTGGCAGCTCCGTGTGTATCCCGAAAAATAGTTTGTATTCCGAGGTAAAATTTTCAGAAATGTAACGTTCGTAAACCGAGGTTTCTCTGTATATATATATACAGTAAAGTCTCGTTATATCGATAGTCCCGGTTATATCGATACTATTTCTATGCACGCACGGAGAAAATTACATGCAACCAGGGTCGGATATATCGATAGTCCCGGTTATATCAATATTTTTTCGGACTCCCTTGAATATCGATACAACGAGACTTTACTGTATATATATATATATATATATATATATATATATATACATTATACACATACATACGCACACATGTATACTACATATATACATATATATACACATATATACACACACACACATATATATATATATATATATATATATATACATATATACACACACACACATATATATACATATATACACACATATATATATATATATACATAGATACACACATATATATATATATATACATACACACACACACACACATATATATATACATACACACACACACACACACACACACACACACACATATATATATATATATATATATATATATATATATATATATATATATATACACACACATATACAGTAAAGTCTCGTTATATCAATATTCTCGGGAGTCCGAAAAAATATCGATATAATCGGACTATCGAAACATCCGACCCTGCGCGCATGTAATTTTCTCCTTGCGTTCATAGAAATAGTATCGTAATAAGCGGTACTATTGATATAACCGATATCGATATAACGAGACTTTACCGCATATACACATATACAGTAAAGTCTCGTTATGTCTATCGGTTATATTGATAATACTGCTTATTACGATACTATATTCATTTCCCGGGCGAATTTCTAGTCTTTTTTTGTATCATTAGTTCCGTTTAGTACGATTCATGGTTATTACGATAATCCGGTTACTACGGTGCTCTTTTTCATCTCCCGCCGGCCATTTTGCTATGTTTATATCGATACACCATCGGTCGCGCCATTGGTCGACTTTGTCACGTGAGTTTTTTTACGTGACCGCTCCCGTGTAGCAGAGCCATTTTCATTTTCAGACGCTAGCTCATGTGCAGCAGACGAGACTGAAGTGTTTGTGTTAAAAGGTAAAAATGGGAAGCAGAAGAAGATTGATGACTTTTTTAAATTGCATACATAATACAGTAAGATGTAAGCGTTGCAGTTTCCCTGTTGTGTTATGTACATGCCCACTGTACTGGATATGAATGCAATCGTTTTTTGCAACAATGTTTCTTGTTTTGTCTGCTGAAGCGTGATGATTTTGAAAATTACTGGACATTCCATACTGTGTATTAAAGGACAACCGATGCCACTTTTTAATCAAATGCAAAACACAAGCGAGCTCATAGCCAGCTCCGTTTCTTATATGGCGCTTGGATGCCCTCTTTTGTTAATGCAGTTCGGCGCAGGACTGATATATCGACACTACGGTTATATCGACATTTTTCTAACTCCCGAGAATATCGATATAACGAGACTTTACTGTATATACACACACACACATACATACATAGAGACGAGCGGTGAGGCAGCAGCCGACTGAGCCTCAACATGGATTGCGCAATGACTATGCTAACTGTGCTGGCTTCCTCTGCAGTGGACCGCATTGCTGTCCCTCTGTATATCGCTATTAAAGTGTTCAAACACTTTTAGTCTATGAACTAAATTTCTACAGTTTCGCTGGTGTATATAATGTCGAGTCACTTTACAATATAAACACTGAATTACAGTGTTTATTTTATTTTTATTAAAACCGGGTGCATAGGTGAGGCACACAGTTCTCCTGCCTCATGACAGCGGGCGCTGGTGATTACAGATATTCTTGCGCCTCTTCAGCTGCAGAATAATAGTATTAGTGAGAGCAATCCCCATTGTGGGACGAACAAAGGTATTCTGATTCTGATTCAAGCTACAGTAAACAGTTAGCAAGTTAAGTGCAACCATCCAGTCATTTTTTCGTGTTGCTTGGCCTTATTTTCGGAATGGAGGATTACATATCTAAATTGAAAGAAATAGAGAGACTTTTAAAAGTGAAGAAAGATAAGGAAGGCTTCTACAAAGAAGGTATAGATGCCTTTCTTCAGAAGGAGCGGCGCATGGACTTCATTTATAAGGTAACACGATAATGATGTTTTTTTATTTTTTGATATGCTGCAGTTTATATAAAGAATACTGACATGACATTTTAAACAAAACACGTTAACTGTTGCCAATCAAATGGTGAATAAGCTACTCTGTAGAGTTCATATGTTTGTAAATCTGACTATGATGACGTCAGTGCCTCACCAGCCATGAACCTCAACACACGTCCCTGATACACACACACACACACACACACACACACACATACATATATATATACACACACACACATACATATATATATATACAATATACACACACATACATATATACACATACATATACACATATATATACACACATACATATATACACATACACATATATATATACATATACACACACACACACACACACACACACACACACACACACACACACACACACACACATATATATATATATATATATATATATATATATATACACACACACACATATATATATATATATATATATACACACACACACATATACATATACATATATATATATATATATATATATATATATATATATATATATATATATATATATATATTCTTTTCCTTTCGCTTTTCCCCTCAGGGGTCGCCACAGGACAATCAAATTTCTCCACTGCGAGACTAATAAAGGCAAATCCAATCCAATCCAATCCAATGTCCTCCATCTATCCCGGTTTTGTGCATCCTCTTCTCTCACACCAGCTACTTTCATGTCCTCTTTGGCCACATCCATAAACCTCCTCTTCGGTCTTCCTCTCGGTCTCCTGCCTGGCAGTTCAAGGCTCAGCATCCTTCTGCCGATATAGTCACTCTCTCTCCTCCGGACATGTCCAAACCATCTCAGTCTGGCCTTTCTGACTTTCTCTGCAAAGCCTCTAATATGAGTTGTCCCTCTAATGTAGTCATTCCTTATCCTATCCAACCTGGTCACTCCCAAAGAAAACCTCAACTTTATGTTACTTCCGGTTTCTTCAGCTCTGCTACCACCAGCTCTGCTTCCTGTCTTTTCTTCAGTGGCACCGTCTCCAGTCCAAACATAATGGCTGGTCTCACCCCTGTTTTATACACTTTTCCTTTCATCCGAGCTGAAACCCTTCTGTCACACATCACACCTGACATTTTTCTCCAGTCGCTCCAGCCTGCCTGGACACGCTTCTTCACCTCTTTTCCACACTCTCCATTGCTCTGGACAGTTGACCCCAAGTACTTAAAGTCCTCCACCTTCTTTATCTCTTCTCCCTGTAGGATCACTCTTGCACTTGGATCCCTCTCATTCACACACATGTATTCCGTCTTGCTGCGAATGATTTTCATTCCTCTCCTTTCCAGGGCATATCTCCACATCTCTAGTTTCTCCGCCACCTGTTCCCTGTTCTCGCTACAGATCACAATGTCATCTGCAAACATCATGGTCCAAGGAGATTCTTGTCTAACATTGTCTGTCAGCCTGTCCATCACCATAGCAAACAAGAAGGGGCTCAGAGCTGACCCCTGGTGGAGTCCCACCTCCACCTTGAATTCCTCAGTCATACCGACAGCGCATCTCACAACTGTCTTACAGTCATGATACATGTCTTGCACCGCTCTGACATACTTTTCTGTCACTCCAGACTTCCTCATGCAATACCACAGCTCTTCTCTGGGCACCCTGTCGCACGCTTTCTCCAGATCTACAAAGACACAATGTAATTCCTTCTGACCTTCTCTGTACTTCTCTATCAGCATTCTTAAAGCAAAGACTGCATCTGTCGTACTCCTTTTTTTTTGGGCATCACTTCTGCTCTTAGTCTCGCTTCAACTACTCTTTCCCAGAGTTTCATTGTATGGCTCATCAACTTTATTCCTCTGTAGTTAGTACAACTCTGGACATCTCCCTTGTTCTTGAATATGGGCACGAGTACAGTTTGTCTCCATTCTTCAGGCATCTGTTCACCATCTAAGATCTTGTTGAATAACCCAGTCAGAAACACCACCGCCACCTCTCCAAGACACTTCCATACCTTGATTGGGAAATCATCAGGCCCGAGTGCCTTCCCCCCTTTCATCCTCTTCAGTGCCCTCCTCACTTCATCCTTGCTAAGGTTTGCTACTTCATGGTCCACAACAGTCACGTCTTCTACTCTTTGTTCCTTCTCATTTTCCTCATTCATCAATTCTTCAAAGTACTCTTTCCATCTTGCCATCACACTACTGGCACCTGTTAATATATGGCCATCTCTATCCTTAATCACCCGAACTTGCTGCAGGTCCTTACCATCTTTGTCTCTCATTCTCGCCAGCCTGTAAAGATCAGTCTCACCTTCCTTGCTGTCCAGCCGAGCATACAAGTCATCATAGGCCTCTTGTTTGGCCTTTGCCACCTTTACTTGAACTGTGCGCTGCACCTCCTTGTACTGCTCTCTACTCTCGTCCGTCCTCTCAGTGTCCCACTTCTTCTTTGCTAACCTCTTTCTCTGTATACACTCCTGCACCTCCCCATTCCACCAAGTCTCTTTATCTACCTTTCTTCCACTCGATACACCAAGTACTTTCCGAACTGTGTCTCTGATTGTGTTTGCTGTAGTTTGCCAGTCATCTGGAAGGACCTCTTGCCCACCCAGTGCTTGTCTTACCTCCTTCCTAAATGTCATGCAACACTCTTCCTTTTTCAACTTCCACCATTTTGTCCTCACTTCAGCCTTTGGTTTCTTCATCTTCCTCACTGACAGCGTCATCCTACACACCACCAACCTATGCTGTCTGGCTACACTCTCACCAACCACTACTTTGCAGTCACTGATTTCATTTAGATGGCGCCGTTGACACAAAATGCAGTCTACCTGTGTAATTCTGCCTCCACTCTTATAGGTCATCCTATGTTCCTGTCTCTTGAAAGAAAGCATTCACAATAGCCATTTCCAGTCTCTTAGCAAAGTCAACCACCATCTATCCTTCAGCGTTCCTCATCTGGAGTCCAAACCTGCCCATCACGTCCTCATCATCTTTGTTTCCTGCACCAACATGTCCATTGAAGTCTCCACCAATTACAACCCTCTCACTTCTCGGGATGTTCTGTATGACTTCATCAAAGTCCAACCAAAATTTCTCCTTCTCCTACTTGTGGGGCATACCCACAAACAACATTAAACATCACGCCTTCAATTTCTAGCTTCAGACTTATTCTATCTGATACTCTTTTTACTTCTAAGACATTCCTAAAAAACTCCTCTTTTAAGATAACCCCAACTCTATTTCTCTTTCTGTCTTCACCATGATAGAACAACTTAAACCCTGACCCTAAGCTTCGAGCTCCCTTTCACCTGGTCTCCTGGACACACAGTATGTCTATCTTCCTTCTCTGCATCATGTCAACCAGCTCTCGACCTTTACCTGTCATTGTTCTTACATTCAAAGTTCCTATTCTTAGTTCTATACTCTTGGCGTTCCATTTCTCTCTTTTCCTGCGGGCACACCTCCCTCCTCTCCTTCTTCAACCAACAGTCGTCAATTTTCCACTGGCACCCTAAGGGTCAACAGTACCAATGGCGGTCGTTGTTAACCCGGGCCTCGACCGATCCGGTATGGGATTCAGAGGTTTGATTCGCATATTTGTTTTGGCAAAAATGTTTACGTCGGATGCCCTTCCTGACACAACCCTCTGTATTTATCCGGGCTCGGGACTGGCACAATAAGACACTAGCTTGTGCCCCCTTGTGGCTACAATGCAAATGGAAAATGCATTGCTTACTCTATATGACGTGTTTGGTTAAAATAAAAAATAGGTACCAAAAAAATGGAGATAAAATTTTATGTGACACAAGTCATCCATTTTTAAATCAAACATGCAAGTAAACTTATTAATGCAAAACTCAATGTTGATATGCCCCCCCCAACGACGAAAAAATTTACCAGGCACACCCCATTTTGGAGCCTGACGTTTTTATAGCCAAAACTCTCCGTTTTGGTGACTTTTACTCCCCAAACAAGCCTCCAAGGCAAGTGGCTGGGCCAAGTGTCTCAATTAGGGTCAGACATGACAGGACCCCACCCCCAATAAAAAAGATATGTAATAAAAAGAATAAGCAATGCTTTTGACTAACTTCCTTAAGATGATGACGGCTCGCCTCTCCTTGATGTCCTGGGGTCTGATGCAGTGGGTGATGTCGTCGGCAGCGTAGCCGCTGAGACACAAAGCAGGCTCAATTATTTAATAATAATACATTTCATTTATAAGCGCATTTCTAAACTCTCAAGGACATTTTACAGTCACAGGATATTTTTTCTATGGTTGAGCAGCGGCAGCCACACGAGACAGCGTTCACTCAACCCGGAAGTAACATAAAGTTAAAAAAAACTTGTATCCAGATTCAAAACATTCCATTTCTACCAAATTAACAGTAAAACAACAAAAATAAAAACAGAAAAAAAAGATTGTGTCTAAATTGAACTAGCTTTAATAACTAGCATATGAGTGATTAAAATCACTCAGTCTGGAAAAAAAGAGATATTTAAAATGTTCATAAATGTAAGTTTTAGTATACTAGCCAGCTAGTAGCTAGCTGGCTTTAATAACTAGCACCTGAGTGATTAGAATCCCTCAGTATGAAAAAATAGAAACACGTAAAATATTCATGAATGTAACAGTTATAGTATACTAGCGAGCGAGTAGCTAGCTAGCTTTAATAATTAGCACCTGAGTGGTAAATATCACTCAGTCTGGAAGAATAGATAGATTTAAAATGTTCATAAATGCAAGTTTTAGTATACTAGCTAGCTAGTAGCTAGCTCGCTCTAATTTGTGTTATTCATAGGCAGCCCGGGCCCCTATTTCTCACAAATGAAGTCAATTGTACTTGGGTCTGTATTCAAAGTCTTCCACGTCAACATAGTTCAATGCTAACATAAAACCTAAAAAAATAACAATAAACAAAATGGTGACTGATAGACCCCCACCACCTCTTACACTTGATGGTGGTGCATTAGTGGAAATGGGAAAATATTTCACCTTCAATCAACATCAAGAAAAAAAATTAAAAAAAAACAACAAAGCTCAGGCCTGCGGAGAACGTGCAAACTACACACCGGGATTGAACCCACGACCTTAGCACTATGAGCTCAAAGTGATCACTGCTTTTAATAAAATGGGAAATTAAAAACAGAGTGGATGACCACTGCCCTCACGCTGCATTCAATAAAAAAGGAAATTACATATTTGAAAGTTTCTCCAGATTGAGTTCCAGATTGAGAAGGGCCTTTTTTTTTACTTTGTGATATCATGTCGCCAGCATTCTGCAGGAGGACGCCACGCGCGACGTTCCTTGCCACAAAAAAAGGAAATTGGCCTAAAATAAGCAATTCTGAGTCATGTGAAAAGTTGGAAGAAAACTCTGACTCTTACCCAGTGACGTGCAGTCAGGGGAGGCAGGTGAGGCACAGCCTCACCTGTCATCATGGAAATATCAAATGACAAAATAAATTAAACAGTTATATTTATTTAGTGATTTGTACTTTAACATTCTATTCCATTTAACTTCACCATTTTTGGATTTTTTTTCAAAAACGCTGAATTTTCACATTTACCGTTCAAATACTAAGTGGAGACAAGCGGTGAGGCAGCAGCCGGCTGAGCCTCACCATGGATTGAGCAATCACTATGCTAATTGTGCTGGCTTGCTCTGCAGTGAGACCTCATTGCTGTCCCCCTGCATATCGCGATTAAAGTGTTCAAAAGCTTTTAGTATATGAACTAAATTTCTACACTTTAGCTAGTGTATATAATGTACAGTCACTGTACATTCTAAACACTGTACTACAGTGTTTATTTTATTTTTATCAAAACTGTGTGCAGAGGTGAGGCACACAGTTCTCGTGCCTCATGACAGGGGCGCTGGTTATTAGAAATTCTTCTTGCGACTCCTCGGCTGCAGAATAATAGAATTTGTCATAGCAGGCTACAGTAAACAGTGAGCAAGTTAAGTGCAACCATCCAGTAATTTTTTTGTGTTGCTTGGCAGTTATTTTCAGAATGGTGGATTACACATCTAAATTGAAAGAAATTTCTAAACTGGACGATCAATCGAAATGGCAGATAATAATTAAAGGAAGACCAACACCGGACTGTATAGCTCACAAACGGTGAAGTATGAATGTAAATCTCCTGGACAGCTTCTCGGCTTTTTGGCTAAGAAGGATCTAATTGAAACTATTCCTGAAGCGACAATGTGGCTCCAGCTCGTGCTCACTGTTCCAGCTACTACAGCATCAGTGGAGCGGTCATTCTCAGCACAAAAGACTGAAAACATACAGTCGGAACAGAACTGATCAAGGACGACTTTCTTCACTGGCAGTGATCTCCATTGAGACAGAGAGACTTGGACTTCATTTATAAGTAAAGGTAACACGATAACGTTTTTTTAAATTATTTTTTTCTATGCTACAGTTTGTATACAGTATATAAAGAATGCTGACATGACATTTTAAACAAAACACGTTAACTGTTGCCAATCAAGTGGTGAATAAACTACTCTGTGGAGTTCATATGTTTGTTAATCCGACTGTGATGACGTCAGTGCCTCACCAGCCATGAACCTCACCGCACATCACTGCTCTTACCATAGACATGCGGTATATTTGAAATCAAGGTGAAAAGTATCTGGACACATTTTGGAAGGCAAGAACCCGAGTGAGCGGATGGACGGACGACTACCTAAGGACGGTGACGCCGCCTCGCCGGACGGGCAGCACGAAGACAGGCTCGGACACTCGGATGGGCTTGAACTGGAAGCGGCAGCCGAAGCAGAGCGCGCTGTCGCTGAAGAAGGACACGGACACGATGGGCCGGGCGAAGATGTGCGGCGGGTCCACGTGCGACACGATGCAGCCGCCCGGCTGGTAGTCGTTGATGACGGCGCTGTTGACGAAGCCCTCTGGGACGACGCCGGCGGCCACCAGCCGCTGGATGACCAGCTCGCGCACCCAGCTGGGTATGTCGTCCACCTGGCCCTTGCGGTAGAGCCTCTCCTGGCCCGGGCCGCGCTTCTCCAGCTGTGAACCGTACGTGTAGCCCTCGCCGAAGAAGTACTTGTTGCGCAGAGGCGCGCGGTCCACCGTGTGCTCGCGGTACAGTCCGGCCTCCGCCTTGGCCACCACCTCGTCGATCTTCTGCTCGATGCGCGCGCACTCCTCCGGCGCAAAGAGGCTCTTCTGGACGACGCTGCTGCGCACCCGGTGGGCCTCCTGCTCGCGGAGTTCGCCGCTGTCGTCGCTGTGGTCGCACTCGTCGTCGTCGGACTCCCGGCGGCGCCGCTTTCGCCCCGCGCTGCCGCCGTTGCTTGTCCGGTAGTCGTCGTCCCGCTGCGGCGGCATCGAGCGGAGCTTGTCCCGCAGGTCCGAATAGCTGCTGGTGGCCATGTTGGCTCCGGAAAACAACACCGCTTCGGGGAGGGTTCGGGGGTCGGTGGTGGTGGTGGTGCTGCGAACCTTAACTGGCGGACGTCATGTGTCGGCGGACACGACGAGCAAAGCGGCGGACACTGGCGCGGAGGTCGCCCTGATTACACTCGTTAGCCGAAAGCTCAGTTGGGCTCACGGCAGCTCGTCCGCCAGATTCCTCCGCCGCTGATCAGTTTGTCGCTTCGGATGACGTCCAATATCAGTCAGTGTTCGGGTAGATTGTGCTCGGCCGTCGCGTTAACCGTTCCGCAACGTCAAAAATCAATCTGCGTGCTCCGTTAGGCTACCGTTAGCCTGTCTGCTCTCGCCGGGCGGACTTTGAAATCAATTCGCACTGCTGCGGTAGTGGCTCGGATCCCACGCTCGTACAAGGCTAAAGGGGTTCGTCCGCTCGAATCCACCGCCGGTGCCAACCGTAGGTCGCAGTGAGGCCAAAAACGGAAGAGTGTCAGTTTAGCTTACTCGCCAGCTAGCTGTTAGCTCAATCTCAGATCGCTTGTGCGGATGTGGCTCAGCTAGATGAGAGCTCGGTAGGCCGGCAATAGCTTTGTCCTCTGGATTCCTCCGCCGGTGACCCCGCTGGACCGGGTGACGTCGAATACTAATCCGCGCTGGCGTGGACGCCTCGGTTCTCCGTCGCTGGTTGCTCGGCGAGGATCGCTTTCCCCAACCGTCCCTCCGCCGCCTTGACACGTTGTTTGAAATAAATGTTTGGGGCTGTCAACAGTTATTCCGAGAGTGAGGCAGTCAAACAACAAGAAAATAAACCCCTCATTAAAAAAAGCGAATTTACGACGTCGTCACTACAACGTTAGCTTAGCCCGGCTTGGACGATTTGTCAACGCCGCCTGGTTATGCCATAAAGTAAACACGCAGGAACATGTCACAAGTCTCAACTAAATTTCCCCCCAAATGTGTCTTTTACATCCGGATCGACTTTGTGGAATCTGCCGTGAAACGTCGTCGTTCCTCGTAATGCAAACGCGAGCTAATATTTAGAGACGTGGAGGGGCGGGGGGCATGGAAATAAACTCGGGGAAACCTGCCAGGTCTTCGACCATGCGCAGTAGAGGGTTGCCGCCATCTTGGGCGAGACATCTTGCGAGGACGCCACTGCCATTTTGGGACGCCTCAGGACGTCGGTCCTCACCCACTGAACTCATTTGCTCCTAAAATAGATTGGAAATATAAAGTAACTGCGCATCTTTTTCCGTACTTGGGACAAATGCGCCATTTTGATGTTATTTTTTTATTTTATTTTTATTTTGATTTTATTGTCTTTTTTTAAAAACCAATTGGCCAAAACAAACGTGAATCAACCCTCTGACGATGGAGGACACTGATTCGCTGTGGCGACCACTGAAGAGAAAAGCCCAAAGGAAAATAATATTTTTTAACAACAGATACATTGCAGTTTATATTTCAATGTGCTTGGTGCAGGTGAAGTCTGTGTTACGTGTGGCAAGTGCGTTTGAAGGTAGGAAGTGTTCGAGTGTTAGGAGTCCAAAGTACGCCTCTGTTCTTTCATCCGGCCCACCAAGCGTTTACATTCCCGTTAAATGAGCTTCATCAATTTTGACATTTATTATAATAATACATTTCATTTCTAAGCGCCTTTCAAAACTCTCAAGGTCACTTGACAGTCATAGAATCACATTTTCAGTGGGTGAGCAGCGGCAGCCACACGCGCAAGCGTTCACTCAACCCGAAATAACTCAAATGGATAGAAATCTAGCCAGCTAGCTAATAGATAGGCAACTAGGCAGCTAGCTAAACAGCTAATGGTAGCTAGCCAGCTCGATAGCGAGCCAGGTCGCCAGCTAGCTAGGCAACTAATAGATAGCTAGTTAGATAGCCAGCTGGCCAGCAAATAAATAGCCGGGTAGATAGCGAGCGAGGTAACCAGCCAGACAACGAATAGATCGCTAGCTAGATAGATAGCAAATAGATAGCAGCTGGATCTTATTAAATGGTCGATTTGATGTAATCCACAAATGACAGAAGACAGCGGTCAAATCCCAAAACGACTTTGCCTATAAAACGGTGATCTTGCTGTGGGGCAGCACCAGCCGCTTCTCGCTCACAGACATCATGTTCTCCACCTGCATGGCGACCACCCGACACAGCTCCAGGCCCTGGGGGTGGGGGGGCATTTGACAAAAGCTGCGTCCTGACCCTGCCCCCTTCTCGTTTGTACCTTCTCGAGCTGCAGCTGGACGAGCCGTTGCACGTGTGCGTCACCCAGGGCCAAGTCCACGTAGGGGTAGCTGGAGCCGGGGGACGGCCGCCATCACCTCCTGCGACCGGACAAGCACCACAACGTTGATTTTGCTTTGGAAATGCACGAAGAGAGCCACAAAAAAAAAAACTAGGAGTTATCAGAACCCCCAGCATCGGGCTAACCTAATACAGACAAGCGACGAAGGTAGAGAAAAGCAGTCAAAACATATCAGCAAAGCACTCACAAACTGTGGGTACCCTCAGTGGTCGTTTAACAAATGTCAGAAGGAAACAATAGGGAATGAAACCAAAAATTATGAAGATACAAAAAGGAGAGGAGTAGCAGTACCTTACATTACAGGACTTTCTGTAAAACTAGAGTCATTTGGCATCACAAAATTCCTACTTATTTCAAACCGATGAACACTTGAAGGCAAAAATTAGTGCATCCAAAAGATAGGCTGCCAAATGAAAAACAAAGTAATGTAGTTTATTCAATACACTGTAAGAATGAAAATTGTAAAGAGCAATACATTGGGGAGACTAAACAAATTCTCCAAAAAAAAGACTGTCAACATCGCAGGGATAATATTGGGCCTCACTCGGCAGTACATATGCACCTAAAAGCTAGCAACCACTCATTTGACGAAAATAAGGTTAAAATCTTAGCGAAAGAACATAGATGGTTTGAAAGGGGAGTGAAAGAAGCGATTTTCATAAAACAGCTAAATCTTTCACTAAACCGATATGGTGGTGTGAGGTTCAATTTGGATCGTTCGTACAACAGCCTGCTTAGGCAACATAGGATTAGTAATGCTGATGAGGGGATACCGGAGCAAGTGGGGCAATCAGGCCAGTCGTTAGTCAGGACAATAGGAAATATCAGCCGTAGGTAGTAGTCCTCTGCTCCCCCCATCCTGAGAGCAGGGACCTATCATAGCAGAGTTCGGCACCGCCACGTCTGGACAGTAGGGATATATATATAGGGCCGAAACTACCAGTAAGAGTTTAGTTTGCTGAAGAAGCATCTTGGATAAGAAGCGAAACGTCCGTCACCTTCAAAGAAGTACAGATGATGGCTGAAGAAACCTTTTCATCGAAAGTCATTCATCAATAAAGATGATTCTGCTTCTGCTAAGACAAAAAAACAGATAGTGATTATATTAATTATAATGGGAAATGCTTTGGTTTTCAACCAAATCAGTTGTCAAACATCTTTCTGGAACTGATTATAGTCGAAAACACCCAAGCTTGACTGTAGCTGCTGTGAAATATCGGCTGAAATATGGTTGCCACGAAAAATTACTACTAATAATAAAATACAATTATTATTATTATTATTACAGTGAGACCTCAGTTTACGAACTTAATTGGTTCCCAGACAGAGTGTGTAAGCCAAAAAGTGTGTATCACAAAAAAAATCCAATAGGAAACCATTAAAATGGGAATAATTCGTCCACGGGTTTCCATAAAATATAGTTTTCAACTAAATAAGCCTTAACTTCTTCTTCACTCTGCTCACGCATGACTGTTCACCATCATCACCCAGCTCCACCCTCTTCATAAAGTTTGCGGATGACACAACTGTGGTGGGCCTCATCAACAACGATGAGGAGACAGCCTACAGCAGGGGTCGGGAACCTATGGCTCGCGAGTAATATATGGCTCTTTTGATGATTGCATATGGCTCGCCGATAAAATTACATAAATAATAATAAAAAAATACATATTCTCCCGTGACGTGCGGTGAGGTTCATGGCTGGTGAGGCACTGACGTCATCACAGTCAGATTTACAAACATGACCTCTACAGAGTAGCTTATTCACCATTTGATTGGCAACAGTTAACGTGTTTTGTTTAAAATGTCATGTCAGCATTCTTTATATATACAAACTGTAGCATAGAAAAAATAATTTAAAAAAACGTTATTATCGTGTTACCTTTACTTGTAAATGAAGTCTACGCGCCGCTCCTTCTGAAGAAAGCCATCGATAACTTCTTTGTAGAAGCCTTCCTTATCTTTCTTCAGTTTTAAAAGTCTCTCTGTCTCAATGGAGATCACTGCTAGTGAAGAAAGTCGTCCTTGATCAGTCCTCTTCCGACTGTATGTTTTCAGTCTTTTCAGTGCTGAGAATGACAATCTCATCTACTTCTACAGCAACAAATGGGGCTGCACCGATCTCCTTTTTAATGTCATTTCTAATGACATCACCAACTGCTTCAATGAAATCGTTCTGTATTCTGTTTGACAGGCCAGAAAATACAGTGGATGTCTTCAAATGTCTCGCTAGCCTGTCATCTTTCTCAGCGAAAGCATGTAAATAGTTCAACATAGTTGCCACGATTAGCAGAGCCTTTACTTTCATCATTTCCACGAAATGCCAGCTGTTGTTTGGCAAGGAAGCAGGTGGCATTTATGAGATCTTTTAAAATCTCCCGGTTCTCCTTTACCTTAGCATTGTGGATGCTGATGTTGAATCTTCGCTGTTCATCCAAAGCCAAGTCGATCCTGTTTTTAGCGCGATTTGATGTTGGATGTGCGCGGTCGACCGCTCATGTTTGATGAGGCTCCGTTGTAAATTTTTTAGGTCGCAATATCCCATTTGAGTCCAGGCATTGTCATAAGTTGAGAACAGAAGGCAGGAAAAGCAGAAAAGGCGGTTTCTTGCTGGACATCCACACAGCCGGCCTTTTCGTGTGTACCAGACCGTCTGAAAAGAGCGAGTATTCCGTCCCGTTGTCTGAAGCAAACCTTTTAGCTCCGGTGTTGTTCTTCCTTTAATTATTATCTCCTGCTTCGATTGAAAGTCCAGTTTAGAAAATTCTTTCACTTTATATATGTAACCCTCCATTTTGAAAATGAGGCCAAGCAACACGAAAAAATGACTGGAGGGTTTCACTTTACTTGCTACCTGTTTACAGTAGCTTGCTTGCTGTCACTAATTCTATTATTCTGCAGCCGTGGAGTCGCAAGTATCTCTGGAATCACAAGCGCCCCCTGTCATGAGGCAGGAGAACTGTGTGCCTCACCTACGCACAGAGTTTTGATACAAACAAAACAAAATCAACACTGTAGTACGGTGTTTATAATGTACAGTGACTGTACATTATATACACTAAACTCTAGAAATTTAGTTCATATACTAAACGTGTTTGAACGCTTTAAGAGCGATATGCAGAAGGACAGCAATGCGGTCTCACCGCAGAGCAAGCCAGCACAGTTAGCATAGTGATTGCGCAATCCATGTTGAGGCTCAGCCGGCTGCTGCCTCACCGCTCGTCTCTACTTAGTATTTGAACGGTAAATGTGAAAATTCAGCGATTTTGAAAAAAATCCAAAAACGGTGAAGTTACATGGACAAGAACTTTAAAGTACAAATCACTAAATACATATAACTGTTTAATTTATTTTTTCATTTGATATTTCCATGACAGGTTTCCATGATGACAGGTGAGGCACTGCCTCACCTGCCTCCCCTGACTGCACGTCACTGATATTCTCGCTTTTTTCGCCGTTCATTTCCCGTTGGGGCTGCAGTTGGCGGAAAGCGCCATTTTGATTGGATGATACTGGCCGTCATGTTGAAACAGGTAAACGCCCCTTTAAATGAGCCCAACGAGTGCACTTCAGCTTGAATGTTGAAGGTTCGCATTAGCCTTTGAGGAGAGAAAATGTTCTGATTCTAATTTGCAATGAAACAATACCATCGATGTCGAACCAGTCGAACGTCAGTGACATTTTAACAAGCCCCATGTTAACGTTAACATCGACATACTTCTGGGAGAAGTATATTGCAGATAGCAAGTGTGGGAGCTTATGAGCCGTGTGCAGCTTATGAGCCGTGTTGAATTTCATTCCGATCCTTTGCCTGGATTTTTACCAATCACGAGGAACGGAAAACCATTCATGTTAACAGTGAGTACTATCACAAAGTTATTTTAAATAATACATTCTAGTCTTTTTATGTATAATTAGTTCCGTTTAGTACGATTCATGGTTTTTACGATAATTACATTTCAGAGCTATTGTACTTATTATTATTATTAGTAGTACGTCTGTGTAAGCTCTCAGTCATACAGGAGTGGTCCATCGATGAGAAGGTTTCTTCAGCCGTCATCTGTACAAATTTGAAGGTTTCGGACGTTTCGCCTCCTATCCAAGAGGCTTCGTCCAGCTTAATTGACACCTGTTGCTTTCTGACTTGTAAGGTCTTATGAAGCTGAGGCATCACATTATCGTTCATCATGTTGATGATAGCCACAGTCTTTTCTGGATGGAACTGTTCGGTAAAAGCCTGCACATCATTCCACTTTGCCAACATTGCCTTTATGAACTCACTTGATGCTGCAGCCATCTCCTCCTCACCCTCAGATGTTCTCAAACCATCCGTTGCTGGCTTTAAAATCCTCAATAAGCGCCGAACTTCCAGGTTGGCGCGTGACGATATCGGCGTGAATTAGCCGTGCTTTCTCGCATAAAATAGTATTACTGACGTTATCGCCGGATAGCTGCTTTTCGTTAAATCCAAATTAACAGAAGTTTTTCAACTTCTTCGATTGCCCGAGACCATCGCTTTGAGAGCACGGAAACTCCTTTTGCAACAGACGCACCTTTGATGGCTTCTCTGTTCCGGAAAATGGTAGAAATGGTTGACTTAGCATAGCCGTGCTCCGCCACTAAATCACACAAACGCACACCTTGTTCGTGTTTTTTCAATTATCTCCTCCTCAGCGACGGTGATTTTATTTTGTGTCTTCTTGGGCTGAACACGAGCCTGTGGTGGGGTTTTTTTCGGTCCCTTAATAGTAAAATTATCAGCAAAAAGCTCCAAGGAGGCGATCGACATGTTCATTCAATCAGAGGGGGTGTGGAAAGTAGAGCTGGCTGGAGCGCTGTTCGGTCGTGTGCTTCCGTCGAAGATCACTCCGCCAGATCCGAAGGTCGTGTGCTTTGGTGTTCTTCCGCCGAAGATTACTCCACTAGCCGTGGTGGGTGTGTATCATAAAAATACTGCGTATTTCAAGGTTTAATTTTCATAAATTTGACGTTCGTAAGATGAAAAGTTCGTAAGCTAAGGTGTTCGTAAGCTGAGGTCTCACTGTATTATTATTATTATAATTATTAATAATAAGAATATATTGTATTATTATTATTAATAATAATAATAATACAATATATATTGATTTATAAATCAGAATTCTGCTCACCCGCAGAAAAACATTTTTGTTCTTATCCTGTGACTGTAAAGTGTCCTCGAGAGTTTTGAAAGGCGCTTACAAATTGAATGTATTATTATGATTATTAATACAATATATATTGATTGATAAATCACAATTCTGAGTTACAAATCGGAATTCTGAGTTAAAAGTCTGAATTCTGAGTTAAATGCCTGTGTGTAACTTCCAGGTTGAGTGAACACTGGCGCGTCTGACTGCCATTGCTCACCCGCAGAAAAACATTTTTGTTCTTATGCTGTGACTGTAAAGTGTCATTGAGAGTTTTGAAAGGCGCCTATAAATTGAATGTATTATTATTATTATATTATTATTAGCGCGGCCCGGTAGTCGAGTGGTTAGCACACCGGCTTCACAGTGCAGAGGTCGCCGGTTCGCGTCCCGGTCCGGCCTCCCTGTGTGGAGTTTGCATGTTCTCCCCGGACCCGCGTGGGTTCTCTCCGGGTCCTCCGGTTTCCTCCCACACTCCAAAAACATGCATGGCAGGCAGATTGACCACTCCAAATTGTCCCTAGGTGAGAGTGACTGTTGTATGTCTTTGTGTGCCCTGCGATTGGCTGGCAACCAATTCAGGGTGTCCCCCGCCTCGTGCCCGAAGACAGCTGAGATAGGCTCCAGCAACCCCCGCGACCCTAATGAGGAATAAGCGGTACGGAAAATGAGATGAGATATTATTATTATTGTTAATTTCCTATTTTCACTGTCCAGCTATCTAGATAGCTACCTAGCTAGCTAGCTATTGCTTGAAATAAAATGTATTATTATTATATCTAGGTGGCTACCTATGAGCTAGTTAGCTAGCTTTCTATCTATTCGAGTTATTTCTGGATTGAGTGAATGCTGGCGCATGTGGTTGCCGCTGCTCACCCACTGAAAATTTCATCCTGTGACTGAAGTGACCTTGAGAGTTTTGGAAGGTGATTATAAATAAAATGTCTTATTATTTATTATTATTTTGCTTTGAAGCCGCCATTTTTTTCCCAACAAGATTCCGCCCGTGAGCCTGTTTCATTTGGCAACGTGAAATTTGGTGCTCCATCATGAACAGGCCAACCCCAAAAAAAGTGTCCAAACAGGTGTGTTCTCACGTGCGTGTTTTTGTGCAGGAAGTGAAGACCGTTTTGATTGACAGAAAGGATGCAGGGGGCGTAGAAGGAGGTACAACTGCTGCTGTGGATGTAGAAGGACGAGCCAAACACGGCAAACGCACTCACCAGTCCTGCACGCAGGAGGGCCACATAACTTTTCCCTTCTGTGATGGAGGGCGGGTGTCAGTTTGTAACAGAAAAAGTGTGACGATCATAGGGGAGCTTTAAAAAAAATGTTTTCCATAAAAGTTCAGCTCAGTTGTCAGAGCAGAATCTCTCTGACACATATGAGCAGTCTCTTAAAGGACAAACGACGTCACTTTTTTGTTTTTTAACTGACATCAGAAAAACGTTTTATAGCATCTAAAATACCCAAAACACGCAGTATGATATTTTTACTCAAATGCTAAACACCAATAAAAATGACTAAAAAGTGTCCAAAATCTGCAAAAAAATTGAGCTGCGAATTGGGCATTTTCAGAAAGTCCCGCCCCCAGTTTGTGACGTCACGCCAAGACGTCTTGCATTGCTGGAGAATCAAAACAATGGCTTCAGATTCGGAAAATATGCTTTCTTGTTACACATGCAGTTATGAATATGATTCAAATAGTTCTGAAGAGGAAAGCATACATGTGTTTCTCACACAAGCTTTTCTCGCAGATATACGTGCTGCCAAAAACTGTGGACATTTTCATTGTCTTTTTTTTGTTTGGATATGTGTCGTTTGGGAGGGCGGCATAGAAGTCAATGAGACTGTTGGGCTTGAATGCGTCTTTTAGACCATCACAGTTCTGTAACTCAGGTCCAACTTCTCCATGGTTTGGTACACTTGGTCAAAAATATCCTCTCCCGTTGTAGTCCCTTTGAGACTTTGGAGGGCTGCCAGCTCCTCGCATCTCTCAAAGTTTGCGCTAACTCCACGAATAAAAGTGAGCAGTTGCGCTGTGTCTTGCACGTCGGTGCTCTCATCCAGTGCCAATGAAAAAAGTCAAATTCTTTCATCTTCTGCTGCAGCTGGGTATATAAATTCATCCCGATTTCTTCACCGCGTCTGGTGATTGGACTCGCCGACAGACCTACGGCATATGCATCTTTCTTCTCGGGACACAGGTCATCCGCGACAGCATCCATACATTTCTTAACAAACTCTCCGCCCATGAAAGGCTTACCGCTGCTTGCTATCAGCTTAGCAACCCGAAAGCTGGCCCAAATGGATGCCTTCTTCAGCTGAGCTTGGCGTACAAATGCTGAGATAGTAGCCCACTTTTTCCTTTGAGAGTTTGTCTGCTCATATTTGGCCTTGCAAATTATCATGCTTGTCTTTGTGACGGGATTCATAGTGTCGGCGAAGATTGTATTCTTTGAATACCGCCACCGCCTCTTGACAGATGAGACAAACAGCCTTTTCTTTGCATAAAAATAAGCCTTTTCTTTGCATAAAAATAATCGTTTGTCCACTGCAGGTTAAATACCCTGCATTCTGAATCACCTTTTCTCTTACCTAACCTTTTCGCCATTATTCCGTTCCCTCTTTGACAGGAAGGTTTACGAGAGAAAACGGGTCTGGGACCAAATATAGCGCCAAACGGAGCGCACCTGAATGTAGCACCGGACTCTCCTCCACTTCCTCATACGTCACTTTCTTGTGTCGCATCGCATTGTGACCGACTCCTTTAGCGTTCTATTGTGAGCAGGCGTGTTTGTATTGTTCAATCACGATTATAAACAACATATATTGATTACATTGATTAAAATAGGAACAGATAATGATCGAAAACCGACCTTTGACTTGTAAAAGGATTTTTTTATTTTTCTGGAGGCAAATAGGAAAAAAATCTGATGGCATCTCTGGTATTGTTCAGGGGGCCGGGCTAAATGTGCTGACATGCCGGATATGGCCCGCAGCCCATAGTTTGGTGACCCCTGCTGTAAAGTGTCCTTGAGAGTTTTGAAAGGCACTGTATTGTACTGTATTATGATTATTATTATGTTATGTAAGGGATTTGCCAGATAGCTGAATATAAAGAGCTCGCCAGCTAGTTTGCTCAATCGCTAGCTGGCATGCTAGCTAGCTAGCTCGATAGATGAGCATGGAATTTGACAAGTTTGATTTGATTTTGTGGGTCGAATGAAATGATGTAGCGGGCCAGATTTGGCCACTGGGCCTTGACTTGGACACTGGTGATGAAAGGGATTAGCCAGATAGCTGAATAGAAAGAGAGCTAGCTTGCGGTAACAGTGGCTGGCTTGATCGCTAGCTAGCTCGATCGCTAGCTAACTCGATAGATGAGCATGGACCTTCACAAGTTTGATTTGCGTTCGCGGACCGAATTAAATGATGTGGAGGGCCAGATTTGGCCCCCAGGCCTTAACTTTGACACCTGTGATTTAAACAGAGGGTTTGATTTAGGTCAGAGGGTTTGAGGTGTTTATGGATAAAATATAGCGTGTTAAAAACATTGTTAGCATCATTTGTCTCCATCAATCGACAGATCCGGTGAATAAGAGGCCTGGCGACTGTAGCGCTATCGCTAACTGCTTTTAATATAGAAGAAGCCCGACGTGGCATCTTACCCAAGAATTGTGCTTAGGCCTGGTACGGGCTGAGCGGGTGAACCTCCAGCGTGTGCTGAGTCGCCATGGCAACCCACCGCTGCTGTGACTGTTTTTTGAAAAGTGGCGTACTCCGACAGCTCGTGTCTGCGGGACACGCGCCATCATCCTTACCGTTCATCCCAAGTCGTTTTTTTAATTGGGTGGGGAGGGAGGAAAATGACGACGACTGACACGCTGGGGACAAAGGTGGCGTATTTGGCTCGGTGCTGCAAGGCGGCCTGCTTGGAGATCTGATGGAAGTGCTGCTCGCTAACTTTTACTGGTGGGAGGACGTTCAGAAGACCTTTAAGGTAGTCCGGAAGGATCTAGCAATTTGTTTTGTTGTTTTTGTTTTTTTTAAACAGAAGAAAATGACATTCCAAGTCCGATTGAATCAAGTTGAGCTGATGCAGGTGGCGGGCGGCGGATGGTGCCGACCTGGGTGTAGTGCATGCTCACGTAGAGCTCGTCGAATTTCAGAGGCTGAGACCAGACGACGCGCCGGAACCAGAAAGTGTAGTCGGCGTCAGACAATTGGGCTCGGGTGGCCGCATCCAGGATGTACTCGTGTTTGTTGAGGGGACGTAACTTCTGACCTGAGCCACAATGTCTTCGCTTATTAGGACACGATTCAATTTTTTTTTTTTCATTTCGGGCATTGAAAACATTGTTTAAAAGTTCTATCATTTTGGGAGTTTCTTAAAAAATATTTTTCATTTCAGGCATTTAAAAAAATATTTAATATTTGTTTTCATTTTGGGCGTTTTTAAAAATATTTGACATTTTTTTGGACATTTTTTTTCTTCATTTTGGGCGTTTTGTTTGATAAAAAAAACCAAATTTGGACTTTTTTTAAAATATTGTAAATGCATTTTTTCATTTTTGGCGTTTTAAAAAATATGTAATTTTTTCATCGATGAAAAGGTTTCTTCAGCCATCATCTATTTCTTTGAAGGTGTCGGACGTTTCGCTTCTTATCCAAGAAACATCGTCAGCAAACTAAAGTCTTACTCGTAGTTTAGGCCCTATATATATTTCCTTACTGTCCAGACATGGAGATGCCGGACACTGCTATGATAGGTCCCTGCTCTGAGGTTGGAGGGAGCAGAGGAGTACTCCCTGCAGCTCCACTGATTGTTCCTATTGTTCTGACTAACGACTGGCCTGATTGCCCCACTTCCACTGGTATCACCTCATCAGTATTAATAATCCTATGTTGCCTAAGTAGGCTATTGTATGAACGATCCAAATTAAACCTCACCCCACCATATCGGTTTAATGAAGGATTTAGTTGTTTCATGAAAATCACTTCTTTTACTCCCCTTTCAAACCATGTTCTTTCGCTAAGATTTTAACCTCATTGTCGGCAAATTAGTGGTTGCTAGCTTTTAGGTGCATATGTACAGCCGATTGAGGCCCACTAGTATTATCCCTGCGATGTTGATAGTCTTTTTTTGAGAATTTGTTTAGTCTCCCCAATGTACTGCTCTTTACAATTTTCATTCTTACAATGTATTGAATAAACTACATTACTTTGTTTGTCATTTGGCAGCCTATCTTTTGGATGCACTAATTTTTGCCTTAAAGTGTTTATCGGTTCGAAATAAGTAGGAATTTTGTGTTGCCAAAGGACTCTTTGTAGTTTTTCAGAAACTCCTGCAATGTAAGGTACTGCTACTCCTCTCCTTTTTGTATCTTCTGAAGATACAATCAGTGGAGCTGCAGGGAGTAGTCCTCTGCTCCCCCCAACCTGAGAGCAGGGACCTATCATAGCAGAGTCCGGCACCGCCATGTCCGGACAGTAGGGAAATATATAAAGGGCCTAAACTACCAGTAAAACTTTAGTTTGCTGACGAATCTTCTGAAGATACAAAAAGGAGAGGAGTAGCAGTACCTTACATTGCAGGAGTTTCTGAAAAACTACAAAGAGTCCTGTGGCAACACAAAATTCCTACTTATTTCAAACCGATAAACACTTTTAGGCAAAAATTAGTACATCCAAAAGGGCCTAAACTACCAGTAAGACTTTAGTTTGCTGACAAAGTTTCTTGGATAAGAAGTGAAACGTCCGACACCTTCAAATAAGTACAGATGACAGCTGAAGAAACCTTTTCATCGATGGACCACTCCTGTACGACGGAGAGCTTACACAGACGTATGTAATATTTTTGTCATGTTGGGCATTAAAAAATATTCATAATTATTTTTCCATTTCGGGCATGAAACAAATGATTTTTCATTTCGGCGTATTTATTATTCTTTTTTTCATTTCAGGCATTGTAAACATTTTTTAAAAGTTCTCTCATTTTGGGAGTTTCTTGAAAAAATATTTGTCTTCATTTCAGGCAATGAAAAAAAAAATCATATTTTTTTCATTTTGGGTGTTTTAACAACATTCAACTAGTTCTAATTGTGATATCATGAGAGGCTAGCTCTCAGCGGGACGGGACAAGAAGTGCAATGGACGACAGGTGTGGATACAAACAAAAGGTTTTAATCAAGGGTTCTAGGGGGAATTCACAAGCAACAACGGTTCGAATAGTGTCTCTTCCAATACTTGTCAAAATAAAGTCTCTTCTGATACTTAAATCCAACTAAGGTCTCTTCTGAGGTAAAACTGAAGACGGAGTTCTTTACAAGAGTCTCTAGGCCTCACCCCTCTTGACGTCCTCGTCGTGTAGCCTAGCCACCTGAGCTAGGTTCAAATCCAATGTCCAGTCGTGTGGTCCCAACTGGCAATGAGTTCCACGCAGCAATCAACTTCTCCACAGAGCACAGCAATCGAGCTTGTCTTTCCCCAAGCTGCACACTCAGAGGCTCTCTGCCTTAAGAGCCCTGCTTTCCAATCAAGCCCTGATCAGCTGCAGGTGTGTGGGTTTAATTGCTGCCTTACACCAGGTGGGGCCAAGACTCTCTCTGGGTGGAGCCATCTCAGGGGGATGTATTTGCCCTCCAGGACACAGCCTCTCGTGACATCACACATCCCCCCCCCTTGAGACCGACGTCCTCAGCGGGGTGAAGGATGCGAAACAGGTCAGGAAGGCCTCCCTTCGGGAGAGGGCATCCGCCTTGCCTTGGCGCTTGCCAGCCCTGTGGACAACAGAGAAGTTAAAGGCCTGCAGGCTCAAGAACCACCTGGTTTCTCTGCTGTTGGTCTCCTTGTTCCTGGCCATCCACTAGAGAGGAGCATGATCAGAGAACACCGTGAAGCGTCTTCCCAGGAGATAGAAGCGCAATGACTCCAGCGCCCATGTAATGGCAAGGCACTCCTTCTCCACGGTGGAATAATTCCTTTCCCTGGGCAACAGCTTTCTGCTAAGGTACGGGATGGGATGTTCCTCTCCTCCATGGACTTGCGAGAGTACAGCCCCCAGACCCACTTCCGATGCATCCACTTGCACCATGAAGTCCTTGCTGAAGTCTGGTGCCACCAGGATCGGGCTGGAACATAGCGCCTGTTTTAGATTGGCGAAGGCCATTTCGGCCTCTGGGCTCCACTTCACCAATCGGGAGTGTTTTTTGGTCGTCAATTCTGTCATGGGGGCTGATATAGTAGCGAAGTCAGCGATAAAGCGTCTATAGTAGCCAGCCATGCCTAAGAACGACCTCACCTGCTTCTTGGTAAGGGTTTGGGGCCAATCTCGTATAGTTTTGCTTCTTGAGGCTTCACCAGCCCCCGTCCTATAGTGTAGCCCAGGTAGTTGGTCTCGCCAAATGCCAACCTGCACTTTTTCGGGTTCGCTGTGAGACCTGCTTTTCTGAGGGAGTCAATCACAGCTTGCACTCGGGGTAAGTGACTCTCCCAGTCGGGACTCTGTATGACGACATCATCTAAATATGCTGCTGCGTACCTCTTGTGGGGGGTGAGAATCCGGTCCATTAGGCGCTGAAACGTGGCGGGTGCTCCATGGAGACCAAACGGGAGCCTGGTGTATTGGTAGAGCCTCTCAGGTGTGGCGAAGGCTGTCTTTTCCTTCAGGTCAGGGGCACCTGCCAATAACCCTTTCTGAGATTGAGGGTGTGTGTAAGCTCTCAGTCGTACAGGAGTGGTCCATCGATGAGAAGGTTTCTTCAGCCGTCATCTGTACAAAAGTGAAGGTTTCGGACGTTTAAATGGGGCCGATACGACCAGTCAGACTTTAGTTCGCTGACGAAGCCTCTTGGATAGGAGGCGAAACGTCCGAAACCTTCACTTTTGTACAGATGACGGCTGAAGAAACCTTCTCATCGATGAGATTGAGGGTGGTGATGAAATGTGCCTGTCCCAGGGAGTCAATAAGATAATCAACACGAGGCATCGGGTACGCATCAAATTCAGACACCTCATTCAACTTCCGATAGTCGTTGCAGAATCGTATTGACCCGTCTGGCTTGGGAACCAACACGATCAGACTTGCCCAGGCACTTTGGGACTCCTCAATTATTCCCAGTTCCAGCATCTTCCGTATCTCCTCTTGAATAGCTGCATTACGGGCCTCCGGCACCCGGTATGGACGTTGGTGGCCTGTTTTCCCAGGTGTGGTGCGTATCTCGTGTTGCACCACGTCCGTGTGTCCAGGTATGGAGGAGAAGACGTCTTGGTTACGCTCAACCAATTCGAGGGTCATCTGGCGTTGGTGTGGGGACAAATTTGGACCCGTCTGGACGTCTTCTCTGGCCGGTTCCTTCGCCTCGCTGGGGGGTAGGCAACTAAACAGCGCCTCTCTGGCATGCCATTTCTTTAGGAGGTTAACGTGATAAATCTGCTCCGGTTTCCTCTTACCAGGTTGCCTCACCTTGATATTTTCCTCCCCCACGCGTTCGATGACCTCAAAGGGCCCCTGCCAGGATGCCAGAACTTGCACTCCACGGTTGGTACCAAGACCAGCACTCGGTCCCCTGGCTTGAACTCTCGAGGCTGGGCAGGTCTATTGTAGGAGGCTTGCTGCTGTCGTTGGGCCGCTTCCATGTGTTCTCGCACTATGGGGTAAATGGCCTTCATCCTTTCCCGCATGTCCCCCACATGCTCGATGAGGGTACGTTGTCGGCACTGCTGCTCTTCCCAAGCCTCTTTGGCGATATCCAGCAGTCCCCGGGGCCTGTAAGAGTACAACAACTCAAAGGGTGAGAAACCGGTGGAAGACTGTGGTACCTCCCTCACAGCAAACAGCAAGTATGGGAGCAGTTCATCCCAGTTTCGGCCATCTTCTTTGATAACTTTCCTCATCATGGCCTTGAGTGTTTTGTTGAATCGCTCTACCAGACCATCTGTCTGGGGGTGGTAGATGGAGGTTCTCAGCTGCTTGACCTTGAGCAGGGCACACAGGTCCTTCATGACCTTGGACATAAAGGGGGTTCCCTGGTCGGTCAGTATCTCCTTTGGGATCCCTACCCGGCTGACGAGAGCAAACAGTTCCTTTGCGATCTGCTTTGTGGTAGCCTTTCTGAGGGGGACAGCTTCTGGGAACCGGGTGGCATAATCCATCATTACTAAAATATACTGGTGTCCCCTAGCACTTTTTGGTAGGGGTCCGACTATGTCCAGTCCAAGCCTCTGAAAAGGGGTCTCAATGATGGGTAAGGGAATTAGCGGGTTTCTGTATGTGGGCTTGGGCGCCACCTGTTGGCACTTGGGGCAAGAACGACAATAGTTCTCCACATCCTTGTGCACCCCTGGCCAGAAGAACCGTTGCAAGATTCTCTCTTTTGTCTTTTCCACCCCTAGGTGTCCCCCTAGCAGGTGGGTGTGTGCCAAGTCTAGTACTGTAGCTCGGTGTGGTTGTGGTACAAGAAGTAGCTCACGTACTTCATCATTTTGCTTCGTAACCTGGTATAATAGCCCCCGATCAACCGCAAAATGGGGGTATGTGGGGCTTGTCCTTTCCCCCAGTACTACCCCCTCTAAAACCTGCACATTCTTCATGGCGTTGGCAAGGGTAGGATCCTGTAACTGGGCTGTACCATACCGGCCTGTTAGAGGAAGCAGCTTCTGGGTCCCTGGGTTCTCATCACCACTGGAAGCCGGGAGATTTTCTGGCGCTGGAGTTTCCTCGGCGGTCTCTGGGCCAGACTCCGTCTCCGGTGGTGCATTTGCTGTCCCTAGGAGGGCACAGGCTGGGGAGAGTGAATTAGAGGGGTAGGCTTGAGTATTCACTGCACGCGTCTTACCTCTCCCCTTCCGAGGTAGTCGGGCCAGTCTTTCCTGTGTTTCTCTCCACAGGGGGTGAAAAGCCGGGCAGTCGCGTCCAATCAGGAGGGGGACAGGGAGAGAGTCAACCACACCAGCTACCGTGCGGATGATTCCCTTGGTTGTGGTCATGGTGAGTTCCATAGTGTGGTACTCTCTGGTGTCTCCGTGGACGCAGGAGACTGGAAGGGTTTTCTCCGGAGATAACCTGGTTGGATCGACCAGCGTATGGCGCACCAAGGTGACCAGGCTTCCGGAGTCCAGCAGGGCTTCAACATCCTGTTGATTCACTGTCACCGGACAGGTGGGGGGCCTTGTTAGTGCGCTTTCACTACCCCCCAGGAGGGAGGCATAGTGAGCAGGGTGGGCACTAGAAGAGTCAGCGGTCGGCATGGACTCTTCCGCTGTTTTTCCACACTGCCGTGTGATGTGTCCCGACTCTCCGCATCGGTAGCATCGTCTGGTTTCGGTGCCACTGGGCGTCCGCCACTGCCTGGGTGGACTTCTGACACTACCTGGAGCAATCTTGGCGGGCTTGGGCAACTTTGGGCGGGCCATTTCAGTCCGGGATGGGGGTGTGTTGCCGGTTTCCCTCTTGGTCATTCGCAGCATCTCCGCTGTGGCCTGGTACTGCTCCACCGCCGCCACTGTTTGACCCGCAGTAGCCAGCGACTGCTGACTGATTATCCTTTTTGCCTCATAGGGCAGGGCTCGTAAGTAGCGATCCACGACAATGGCCTCGACCACCTCAGCTGCCGTGCTCCTTTCCGGTTCCAGCCACTTCCATGCGATGCGGGCCAATTCGTACATCTGTGCCCGTGGAGGTTGGTCTGGCTGGAAAGTCCAGGTGTGGAAGCGCTGGGCCATCCCGAACTTGGTGAGCCCATGTCTGCTGAGAATTTCAGCTTTTAAATAGTCGTAGTCTTCTGCTCTGTCTGCGGTCAAGTCCAGGACAGCATTCAGCGATTCCCCTGTCAGGAAGGGTGCAAGCAATCCCACCCACTGCTGCTTGGGCCACTTTTCTCGAGTGGCGGTTGCTTCAAACGTATGCAAATACGCCTCAACATCATCCGTCGCCCCCATCTTGGCTAAAAAATCCCCCGCCTTCACCCGGGGTATGTTCTTGGCGGCCATTTGTTTTTGCAAGAGCAATTCCTCTGCCTTCAGTTCATTGGCTCTCATTTGCTCCTCCAGGAGAGCCAAATTGGCCTGATATTGGGCTTCCTGACTTGCGAGCAGGGTTTTCAAAATGTCTTCCATTTTTGTAATTGAGGAGATTTTCACTTTAGAAAAACATAACACAAACCATCAATGTCCATGCACTTACTAACGCTTGTCTAGTGCCCGCATCCTCCACCATATGTGATATCATGAGAGGCTAGCTCTCAGCGGGACGGGACAAGAAGTGCAATGGACGACAGGTTTGGATACAAACAAAAGGTTTTAATCAAGGGTTCCAGAAAGAATTCACAAGCAACAACGGTTCGAATAGTGTCTCTTCCAATACTTGTCAAAATAAAGTCTCTTCTGATACTTAAATCCAAATAAAGTCTCTTCTGCTACTTAAATCCAACTAAGGTCTCTTCTGAGGTAAAACTGAAGACGGAGTTCTTTACAAGAGTCTCTAGGCCTCACCCCTCTTGACGTCCTCGTCACCTTAGCTAGGTTCAAATCCAGTGTCCAGTCGTGTGGTCCCAACTGGCAATGAGTTCCACGCAGCAATCAACTTCTCCACAGAGCACAGCAATCGAGCTTGTCTTTCCCCAAGCTGCACACTTCTGAGTGTGCAGCTGATGTTGAGGCGTATTTGCATACGTTTGAAGCAACCGCCACTCGAGAAAAGTGGCCCAAGCAGCAGTGGGTGGGATTGCTTGCACCCTTCCTGACAGGGGAATCGCTGAATGCTGTCCTGGACTTGACCGCAGACAGAGCAGAAGACTACGACTATTTAAAAGCTGAAATTCTCAGCAGACATGGGCTCACCAAGTTCGGGATGGCCCAGCGCTTCCACACCTGGACTTTCCAGCCAGACCAACCTCCACAGGCAGGGCTCTCTGCCTTAAGAGCCCTGCTTTCCAATCAAGCCCTGATCAGCCGCAGGTGTGTGGGTTTAATTGCTGCCTTCCACCAGGTGGGGCCAAGACTGTCTCTGGGTGGAGCCATCTTAGGGGGATGTATTTTCCCTCCAGGACACAGCCTCTCGTGACATCACATAATCTAGTTCGTAGGCGATCTGGATATCTATTAACTATATATTAGCTGGCTATCTAGCTTTCTATTTGAGTTCTTTGGGTTGAGTGAATGCTGGCATGTGTGGCTGCTGCTGCTCAGCCACAGAAAAACTGATCCTGTGACTACAAAGTGACCTTGAGAGTTTTGAAAGGCGCTTATAGACACTACCTCACTTTACATTCAGGAATTACATATTCTCTGTTGTTAATAGAATGTATTTTTTAGCCACGTTATTAGTGCCTTGCACGCTGGGTCCGAGAGGACATTAATTTCATCTGTGCTGTATGTCATGCATATTAACATATTTGACAATAAAGCTGACTTTGACTTTGACTGAAATGTATTATTATTAAAAAATATTTGAAGTGTTTTCTTTTTCATTTTGGGATTTTAATTTTTTTATATAAAAAAACATTTCTAATTTTTTTTTAATATTGTAAATGTTTTTTTTTTATTTTGGGCGTTTTTAAAAATAGATAATTTATTGGTTGTCATTTTGGGCATAAAAAATATTGATAATTCTTATTCCATTTTGGGCATTAAACAAATGATTTTTCATCTTGGGTGTGTTTAATTTTTTTTCCCCTTTTCAGGCATTTAAAACATTGTTTTAAAAGTTTTTTTATTCTGGGAGTTTGTTCAAAATATTTATTTTCAATTCAGGCATTTAAAAATATTTTAAAATATTTGTTTTAATTTTTTGCGTTTAAAAAAAAAATTGAAGTGTTTTTTTAAATATCCTGTGACTGTAAAGTGTCCTTGAGAGTTTGGAAAGGTGCTTATAATTGAAATGTATTATTATTATTATTATTATTATTATTATTATTATTATTATTATTGTATCTACCCCGGTCAAGGATGACGCTTCGTACTGATGTCACAACGTTTATTGTGAAACACTTGAACACCGTGAAAACTATAAAGAACATTGAAACAACAACATTACAATAAGTTCGACAAAACATTCAGTCAATAAGGAAATTAATAACGTACCGTGTGCACCTTATTAACCGAAAGTAGATAAACAACGTACACTTGAAACTTTCGTTGCTCTGCTTGTCTCTCTCTCGAGACTTTCGTTACTCTGCTTGAGTCTCTCTCTTGAGACTCGTTCTCTCTCTAGCAGTCGCTCTCCTTGTGTCTCTCTCTCGGGACTTTCGTTCCGTCTGTCTCGCCGTACTCGCTTTTATCTACAACACCTGACACGGAAGCGGAAGTGACAATGACAAACATTATAAAGTATCAAAGACGATTTTTTAGAAAAACACACATATAACGTTTCACATATAGACATTAAACACTTTTACAGAACAACAAGTATATATAAATTATATTTTTGTTGTCGTGGCAACCAATAACCAGATACCCGCCAGTTACAATTATTAATGTATTGCATTGTATTTTGGGCATCTTCATCTGTATTAAGTTCATGGAGTTCCTTGTTCTGTAGCTACAGAGGGACACAAGCCAGTGTCTTCTTGTGCCGGTCCCAAGCCTGGATAAATACAGAGGGTTGTGTCAGGAAGGGCATCCGACGTTAAAGCTTGGCCAAAAGAAACATGCGAATCAAACCTCGGAAGATGGAGGACACTGATTCGCTGTGGCGACCCCTTGAAGGGAAAAGCCCAAAGGAAAAGATTTGAAGTTGTTTTTTTTCATTTTGGGCATTAGAATGTTTTATTTTGGGCATTTTTTAAATAAAAAAACAATTTTTGACATTTTTTGAAATATTGTAAATGTTTTAAATAAATATGCATGTTGTTTTAAAATGTTTAAAAAATATATGCAATTTATTTGTTGTCATTTTGGGCATTAAAAATATTCAGAATTTCCATTTTCCATTTCGGGCAGTAAACAAATGATTTTTCAATTTGGATGTTTTTTTAATTGAATAAATTCAATTAAAAAAATAATAATAAACAGTTTCATTTTTAAGTGCCTTTCAAAACTCTCAGGGTCACTTTACAGTCACAGGATAAAATTTTCTGTCGCTGAGAAGCGGCAGCCACAGGCGCCAGCATTCACTCAACCCGAAACTAACTGAAATAGATAGAAAGCGAGCCAGCTAGCTAATAGATAGCTATCCAGCTAGATAGCTAGCTTGTATGACAAAGCTGGTATGACAAAAAAAGTCATACCAGCACTTTATCGGCACCAAAACGAGAAAAAACAAAACCTGAATAAATTCGGGGATGGCGCTCCACGTCACATCCTCAACTCCCAAACAAATCCGTGAATGGCAGTGAATGAGTTACGGAATTTGATTAGATGGGATTAGATGAGATTAGCCTTTATGAGTGTCCTCCATACTTATTTGTTATACCTTTTTGATGATACTAGTGCAGCGTGTTCTACCGGAGACAGATTCCTTGTGTGTTGCACTTACATGGCCAATCAAGATGATTCCGATTCTGATTTAAGCAGGTATGCTAGTAAAAATGCGAAAGGAGGATAGTTGACGTTTTGATGGCGTTTCGGTGCTCCCTTCCCGAGCACCGTCCCGGACCTGGCGCCGACGGAGGCCTGCATCAAGTACTTGAGCAGGAAGGGCTTGAGGACTTGAGAGCAGCCGCTGAACGCCGTCAGGATGTACAGAAGCCTCCACCCTCGCTGGCAGCTCTCACTACAAAAGCACACTGAGATTTTTCAAGGCGAGACATTGAAGCGACCTTTGCCAAATGGACCAAAAGAAGGCGTGAACCTTCTTCTTTGATACGGATTTTTTGGGTGACATTTCCGCCATTTTAGCAGTTTCGGAGCAAATTGTTCTTCTTTTCCTTTGGGCTTTTCTCTTCAAGGGGTCACCACAGCGAATCTGTGTCCTCCATCTTCAGAGGTTTGTTTATAATAATAATACATTTCATTTCTAAGCGCCTTTCAAAACTCTCAAGGTCACTTTACAGCCACAGTTTTTTTCTCAGTGGGTGAGCAGCGGCAGCCACACGCGCCAGCATTCACTACACCCGGAATAACTCAAATAGATCTAAAGCTATATAGATAGCTAGTGAGATAGCTAATAGATAGCTAGTGAGATAATTAATAGATAGCTATCTGGCTAGATAGCTAATAGCCAGCTATCTAGCTAGCCAGCTAGCCAGATAGATAGCTAATAGACAGCAAATAGATAGCAAATACATAGCCAGCGAGGTACCCAACCAGATAGCCAGCCAGATAGCTAACTAATAGACAGCAAATAGATAGCCAGCTAGGAGGCCAGCTAGATAGCCAGCCAGATAGATAGCTAATAGACAGCATATAGATAGCAAAAAGATAGCCAGCTAGGTAGCCAACCAGATAGCCAGCCAGATAGCTAGCTAATAGACAGCAAATAGATAGACAGCTAGGTAGCAAAATAGGTAGCCAGCCAGATGATTGGCTGGTTTGTTTTGGCCAGGCTTTTATGTGGGATGCCCTTCCTGACGGAACCCTCTGTATTTATCCGGGCTAGGTACCGGCACAAGAAGACACTGGCTTGTGTTCCCTTGTGGTGACAGAACAAGCAACTCGATGAACTTAAAGATGAACATGCTCAGTAAAAGGCTCCCAAAAAAGACTATCGGAGAACCAGACTCGCTGTTCACAAAGATATGTACACCGCTTGACTTTCTCTCTACAAGAACAGTATCTCTCAAGCTAAATGACAATACCACTCTGGACTCATTGACTCAAATACTGAAAATACTCAGGCTCTCTTTTATCTTTATAACAGAATCATTCAACCCCCTGTTTCTCTCCTCCCCCTCACTTTTATTCCCCTGACACCTGCAATTCTCTCCTTCTATTCTTTTCTGAAAAAGTCAACAAATTCCACCAGCATCTTGGCTCCTCGGTACCCATCCCTTCCCCCAACCTTCATACCCCCTCTCATCTCTTATCTTCTTTTGATCTCCATCATCCCTCTTCTATCTCAAAGCTCATAACTAAATTCAAGAATTATTCCTGTCAATTAGTTCCCCTCCCAACAGTTCTGGTCAAATCCTGCTTGCCATCTCTCCTTCCATTCATTTCAGCCATTATTCCTCGCTGTATTCAGGAATCGTCCCTGTCCCCCTCAAAACGGCGGCTGTCACACCAATTCTTAAAAAGCCTAGATCTGATCCCAATGACTTCAAGAACCTTCGCCCCATTTCTCACCTTCCCTTTATTTCCAAAATCCTAGGAAATGTGTGTACTCTCAGCTACACTCTCACCTCTCCCAGAATGATGTATATGAACCATTCCAATCTGGTTTCCGCCCCACCACAGTACAGAATCAGCTCTCTTAAAAGTCACGAATGATCTTTTGGCATCTGACGCGGGATTACTCTCCACCCTCGTCCTTCTTGACCTCACTGTAGCTTTTGACACCATTTCGCATCCTATCCTCCTTGGCAGACTTTCCTCCATAGGGATCACCCACACGCCCCTACGCTGGTTCCACTCTTATCTCTCTGGCCGCTCTAAATTCATCCAAATTAACACCTTCACTTCACAGTCCACTCCTGTATCTTCTGGTGTGCCCCAAGGCTCTGTCCTGGGACCACTCCTCTTTATCACCTACCTTGGATTGGATTGGATTGGATTGGATATGCCTTTATTAGTCTCACAGTGGAGAAATTTACATTTCACAGCAGCAAAGTGATGAAAGGAATGAAAGTAGAAAAACAAAATACATGAGCTGCTGGAAAGGCAGCCACTCTCGCGGCGCCGTCTTGAAGTCAAAATAACAAAAAAAACTAAATAACAAATAATAAGACAGCATAGAGACAATATGACAAAACAAAAACACAGAGAGACATTCATTCTTCAGGACTTGCTGTACCCTCTTTGTGATGACATGAAGCAGTTCTAGATGAAAGATGAGAGGATCAAAGCGTCTTTCCACCAGTGGATCAGGGACATTATGGTGGAATGTGCACGTCGACTACAAGCTAAATGTTGAAAGCAAACACGCAGCTGTAGCATCCATTGACGAAAAGACATTGTCTCACATCTCCTGTTCCACATAAATCTGCTTCAATTCCAAGCCGCAACAGTTCCACATACGCATCGGCGCTCTGCGCTGACGCTCCTTTCTTCTTATCGCGGGTTCCCCAAGCCATGCATCCATCTAGCCGCAGACTGTCCAACAGCACTGACCTTTCCGCTAAACAAAGCGGGGCTGTGAAGATGCTGCCCATTACAGGCGCAAAAAAGCACAATGGCCCCTTTGGTGTCCAGCGATGGCAGTCGAATGGCTCCGACATTCCTCCCATTCAAAAACAGTACTGGCATATTCATGCTGCCAAAAAGGCGCAACCGCTCCTTGATGAATGTTGTGGTCAAAAATGCTGAAAAACAATCTGTATCCGTTCCACACGATGCACAACAACACAAAGTGACAAAAGAAAACACAAAACAAGACAAAAACAACCAAAAAAAGCAAGGCTCATGAGAGCACTTGCTGAGGCTGCCTACTCGGGCGCCATCTTAGACTCCTTTCTTCCCCTTGGCAATATTCTCCACAAATTTGGTATACAATTTCATTGCTTTGCGGATGACACACAGCTCTATATCTCCAGCAAACCTGACGCCTCTCTTCCAACTTCTTCCCTTTCACCCTGCCTCTTTGAAATTAAATCCTGGTTTAACCATAACTTCCTCAACCTTAAGAGCAACAAAAAAACTGAAACCTTGTTGGTACCAAATCGACCTTGAGCAAAGGTAACAGTTTCTCTCTCACTATTGACAATTCGACCATTTCTCCCTCCCATAAGGTGAAAAGCCGAGGTGTCATTGTTGACAGCACACTATCTTTCCACTCCCATATAAATAACTTAACCCGGTCTGCGTACTTTCACCTACGCAATATCAATCGTCTTAGCCCGTCACTCACACCACTGCTATCCTCGTTCATAGTCTTGTCACCTCCCAGATTGACTATTGCAATTCACTTCCCTTTGGTGTCCCTCAGAAACTTCTCCACAAAATTCAACTCATCCAGAATTCTTCAGCCCGGATCATCACCAGAACCTCATCCTTTCACCACATTATCCCGTCCTCCAAGAGCTCCACTGGCTCCCGGACAAATATAGAATCAACTTTAAAATTCTTATTTATACATTTAAAGCACCTGGGTTCTATTGAACGCTTGGGGTTTGGTGAGTCGATCTCAGGGGTTTGGCAGAGCCTCTGTGCCCAAAGATATCTATTTCCATTTCCTCCTACCAGTATCTGCGAAATAGTATGTAAACGCCATATCTTGCATATTCCTTGAGTCAAATTTATTAACTGATCAGGGATATTTTTCACATTTGAAAGATAGTTAATAAATTGGGTTGTAGTGTTCTTACTGTGCTATGAGTTTTGTACACACTACATTTAAAGGACAACCGGCACGATTTTTTTTGTTTCCCACTGACATCAGAAAATCGTTTTATAGCATCTAAAATACCCAAAACACGCAGGCTGATATTTTTAGTGAAATGAAAAACACCAATAAAAATGACTTCAAAATGAACCCGGAAATGGCCAGTTTCAGAAGGTCCCGCCCCCTTGTTCTTGATGTCACGCCAAGATGTCTGGCCTTGCTCGAGAATCAAAACAATGACTTCAGATTCGGAGAAAATGCTTTCTTGTTACTCATCCAGTTATGAATATGATTCAAATAGTTCTGAAGAGGAAAACATAAATGTTTGCAATTGATTAAAGGAGTCCTCCCATATCAATTCGAGCCGTCAATGACAGCAATGTAGCACCCAGGAAATGCAGAAGATGGCGCCCAAGCTCCGTTAGAAATGGGCTGATTTGCCAGCTTGGAATTTGTGTCAGCGAATATCAAATAGTTGTCTTGGTGCAACACACAACGATTCACCATCGCGTTATTTATGTGTTTTCCTTCTAATTTCGCCATCAACACGGATCAACACGAAGTTTTCAGACCAAACAAAGTACCACAAAATGCATTGTGTGTCCTTTCTCAGTCAGGGGCGTTCCTGACATGACATCACGTCAGGAATCATCACAAACTCGAAAACAAGACTTCATGAATATTCAGCGGGAGTCTTAAAATGTAAACTATAGCTATATGCTGTGGAATCTTTGTAAAATATGCTCAGTCGAAGTCATTTGAAGTGATTTAACAAATTATGGACATAACTTGTCCGGAGGCGTCGGTTGTCCTTAAAAAAAAATATATATATATTTCACGTTTTAAGACTCGCGCTGAACATTTAGGAAGTCTTGTTTTTGAGTTGGTGACGAGTCCTCACGTGATGTCAGAAAAGGACCCCGTTCACCGTAAAAAAGACGCATTGTAGCGATCCTTCCATTACGTCAATGTATTTTGCTGTACTGTTTTTTTGAAAACCTTATTTTACATCCAAAAGCCGCCAGCAGAGGGAGTCCAAGCTCAATTGAAGAATTTATCAGCCTGTGGAAACGGGCTGATTCATTCCTCACAGCACGGTGGCCATTTTATTGCCTCATTTTGGGTGAGACATTCCCCCCCGCCCGTTTGCCTCAAAATGACACGGAATAAATTCTTTAATCGATTGCAACCAAGTATGCTTTCCTCTTCAGAACTATTTGAATCATATTCATAACTGGATGTGTAACAAGAAAGCATATTATCCGAATCTGAAGCCATTGTTTTTATTCTCCAGCAATGTGTAACCGGCCTCAGGCCTCGGGGATACCTGAGTCGGTTCAAACGCGTCACAGGCAGGTAGCACTGTGAACGACGAGGAAAGACGACACGAGCCAACCGTGTTAATCAGCTTCACACAACGGCATTTATGACCACTTATTCATCAAAACATCAATTCAGCAATTTCAATATCAGAATACATTCATGTGTAGATCTATACATTCAACATCTATACATTGTATATATCCTCCACATTCGCTGTTCCATTCACAGGCGCGTAGCGCCCTCTCCTGACTTGGTAGTCTAATCGACTAACATACAATAACAGAGGTCGTTCCTAACCCCCTACAAATGCAAGACATCTTGGCGTGACGTCACGAACTGGGGGCGGGACTTTCTGAAAATGCCCAATTCGCAGCTCAATTTTTTGCAGATTTTGGACAGTTTAAGTCATTTTTATTGGTGTTTTGCATTTGAATAAAAATATCATACTGCGTGTGTTGGGTATTAGATGCTATAAAACGTTTTTCTGATGTCAGTTAAAAAACAAAAAAGTGACGTCGGTTGCCCTCTAATGCTTCAGGTTTAGTATTTCCGGCCCAAACACTCCCTCCAAATGCTCCTGGCCCTTCTGTCAAATTTTAGAACCCATTGCGGCCCGCGGGTCAAAAAGTTTGCCCACCCCTGGGCTCGCCAGTAGCCATCAGTAATCAACGTGAGACTGTTGTTGTAGTACGTCGTTTTTATATTTTATCCATACTAACTATGTCGGGCAAACAAAAGAAGAAAGTGGTCGGATGAATATGTACAACATGGATTCTCATGTACCACGGAACGTGATGAGAGTGAGCGTCCTATCTGCATGATTTGCAACGCCAAGTTGAGCAACTCTAGTCTTGCACCAGCAAAACTAGAGGAACACTTCTTCAAGCTGCATGGAGACGGGGAATATAAGAACACAACACCTGCTGAATTCAAGGTGAAGAGAGCTAGATTCGATGAAAGGGCCACTCTGCCTGCTCTTAGATTTGTACCTGTTAGCAAAGTTAATGCATTGTGTTGGTTTTGTTCTTTGAACAAGGTGATGTTCATTCACGACTCATTTTGTGTAGCAGTAAATAGCATCAATGTCTTGAATTCGAAAAAAAAATCACATTTTACTTTTTCAATCAAGAGGGGTTCGGTGAATGCACATATGAATTCGGCACCTCTAACAAGGTTAAGAATCACTGATTTAAAGCTATCCATAACCTTGCCCCCCCCATACCTATCTGTCCTTCTTCATGTTTCTATTCCCTCTCGTTCCCTCAGATCCTCTTCCTCCTTCCACCTCTGTATGCCCCCCCCCCCTGCCTGTCTCAGCACGATGGGTGACAGAGCCAGCTGCTCTGCCCCCAAACTCTGGAACTCACTTCCTCCCAACATTGGTAACATTGATTCTCTTCCCACCTTCAAGTCCCATCTCAACACCCACCAAATTGCATTTTCTGCATAGCTCTCTCTTGTTTCTATTTAATTGTATTTTATTTTTTGTATTCTATTTGTGATAGTACCTATGCTTGTCTGTGACTGTAAAGTGTCGTTGAGAGCTTTGAAAGGCGCTTAAAATGTAATGTATTATTATTATTATTATTATTATTATTATTATTATTATTATTCTTCTTCTTATTATTATTATTATTATTATTATTATTAGGGTATTCATGTATTTATTTGGTCAACTTGTTTATCAATTCATTTATGCATCAATTTATTTATTTGTTTCTTTACCAATTCATTTATGTATTTATTGTTATATTTCTGTAGTTATTTATTCATTTGTTTGTTTATTTATTTGTTTATTCCTGTATTTAGTGATTTGTTTATTTATTCATTTATGCATCCATTTATTTATTTGCTTATTCACCCATTTATCCACATATGTATCTATTTATGTAGTTATTAATTAGCTTGTTTATTAATGTGTTTATTCATGTATTTATTTGGTCAAATTGTTTATCATTTCATTGATGCATCCATTTATTTATTTGTTTATTCGCCCTTGTATTAATTTTTGTGTTTATTGATATATTTATGTAGTTATTTATTTGTTTATTTATGTATTTGTTTCGTCAAATTGTTTATCAATTCATTTATGCATCCATTTATTTATTTGTTTATTCGCCCATTTATTTAGGTATGTGTTTATTGATATATTTATGTAGTTATTTATTATTTGTTTATTTATTTGTTTATTCGTGTATTAATGTAGTCATTTGTTTATTTATTCATTTATGCATCAATTTATTTATTTGGTTATTTACCTGTTTATTCACATATTTATTATTTAAGAGGTGTGCGTTTGTGTGATTTAGTGGCCGAGCACGGCTATGCTAAGTCAACCATTGCTCCCATTCTCCGGAACAGAGAAGGTGCGTCTGTTGCAAAAGGTGTTTCCGTGCTCACAAAGCGACGGTCTTGGGCAATCAAAGAAGTTGAAAAACTTCTGTTAATTTGGATTCACGAAAGGCAGCTATCCGGCGACAGCGTGAGTAAAGCTATTTTATGCGAGAAAGCACGGCTAATTCACGCCGATATCGCCATGCGCCAACCTGGAAGTTCGGCGCTTATTGAGGAATTTAAAGCCTGTAACGGATGGTTCGAGAACATCTGAAGGCGAGGAGGAGAAGGCAATGTTGGCAAAGTGGAATGATGTGCAGGCTTTTACCGAACAGTTCCATCCAGAAAAGACTGTGGCTATGACAATCATCAACATGATGAACAATATTGTGATGCCTCAGCTTCATAAGACCTTGCAAGTCAGAAAGCAACAGGTGTCAATTAAGAGGTTTTTAATCAGCAACAATGATGAGGAGTCTCCAAAGAAGCAAAGAAGAGAAGCCACACCAGAGGTTAAGTTACCAACAGTCCTAAGGGAAGGTGACTGTCCTTCCATAAGCCATCAACGACCATCAAAAAGGTAAATAAAACTTTATTTTACAGCACATTTTATTTCTTTCTTTTCAGCCCTCACGTAATGTGCCTCTCTTTAATGTAGCCACAAGGGGGCACAAGCCAGTGTCTTATTGTGCCCGTCCCAAGCCCGGATAAATACAGAGGGTTGTGTCAGGAAGGGCATCCAACGTAAAATGTTTTTTCCAAAACAAACATGCGAATCAAACCTATGAATCCCATACCGGATCGGTCGAGGCAACGGCCGCCATTGGTACTGTTGACCTTCAGGGTGCCAGTGGAAAACTACTGTTGGTCGAATAAGGAGAGGAGGGAGGTGTGCCCGGAGGAAAAGAGAGAAATGGAACGCCAAGAGTATAGAACTAAGAGTAGGAACTTTAAATGTAGGAACAATGACAGGTAAAGGTCGAGAGCTGGTTGACATGATGCAGAGAAGGAAGGTAGACATACTGTGTGTCCAGGAGACCAGGTGGGAAGGGAGTAAGGCTTGAAGCTTAGGGTCAGGGTTTAAGTTGTTCTATCATGATGAAGACAGAAAGAGAAATGGAGTTGGGGTTATCTTAAAAGAGGAGTTTGTTAGGAATGTCTTAGAAGTAAAAAGAGTATCAGAAGTCTGAAGCTAGAAATTGAAGGTGTGATGTTCAATGTTGTTTGTGGGTATGCCCCACAAGTAGGATGTGAGCTGGCGGAGAAGGAGAAATTTTGGTTGGACTTTGATGAAGTCATACAGAACATCCCGAGAAGTGAGAGGGTTATAATTGGTGGAGACTTCAATGGACATGTTGGCGCAGGAAACAAAGATGATGAGGAGGTGATGGGCAGGTTTGGACTCCAGATGAGGAACGCTGAAGGACAGATGGTGGTTGACTTTGCTAAGAGAATGGAAATGGCTATTGTGAATACTTTTTTTCAGAAGAGACTGGAACATAGGGTGACCTATAAAAGTGGAGGCAGAAGTACACAGGTAGACTACATTTTGTGTCAACGGCGCCATCTAAAGGAAATCAGTGACTGCAAAGTAGTGGTTGGTGAGAGTGTAGCCAGACAGCATAGGTTGGTGGTGTGTAGGATGACGCTGGCAGTGAGGAAGATAAAGAAACCAAAGGCTGAAGTGAGGACAAAATGGTGGAAGTTGAAAAAGGAAGAGTGTTGCATGACATTTAGGAAGGAAGTAAGACAAGCACTGGGTGGGCAAGAGGTCCTCCCAGATGACTGGCAAACTACAGCGAACATAATCAGAGACATGGGTCGGAAAGTACTTGGTGTATCTAGTGGAAGAAAGGTTGATAAGGAGACTTGGTGGTGGAATGGGGAGGTGCAGGAGTGTATACAGAGAAAGAGGTTAGCAAAGAAGAAGTGGGACACTGAGAGGACGGACGAGAGTAGACAGCAGTACAAGGAGATGCAGCACACGGTTAAAGTAAAGGTGGCAAAGGCCAAACAAGAGGCCTATGATGACTTGTATGCTCGGCTGGACAGCAAGGAAGGTGAGACTGATCTTTACAGGCTGGCGAGACAGAGAGACAAAGATGGTAAAGACCTGCAGCAGGTTCGGGTAATTAAGGATAGAGATGGCAATGTATTAACAGGTGCCAGTAGTGTGATGGCAAGATAGAAAGAGTACTTTGAAGAATTGATGAATGAGGAAAATGAGAAGGAACAAAGAGTAGAAGACGTGACTGTTGTGGACCAAGACGTAGCAAGCATTAGCAAGGATGAAGTGAGGAGGGCGCTGAAGAGGATGAAGGGAGGAAAGGAACTTGGGCCTGATGATTGTCCAATCGAGGTATGGAAGTTTCTTGGAGAGGTAGCGGTGGTGTTCTTGACTGGGTTATTCAACAAGATCTTAGATGGTGAACAGATGCCTGAAGAATGGAGACGAAGCGTACTCGTGCCCATTTTTAAGAACAAAGGAGGTGTGCAGAGTTGTACTACTTACAGAGGAATAAAGTTGATGAGCCAAACAATGAAACTCTTGGAAAGAGTAGTCGAAGCTAGACTAAGAGCAGAAGTGAACATTTGTGAGCAGCAGTATGGCTTCATGCCAAAAAAAAAAAAAAGAGTACGACAGATGCAATATTTGCTTTAAGAATGCTGATAGAGAAGTACAGAGAAGGTCAGAAGGAATTGCATTGTGTCTTTGTAGATCTGGAGAAAGCGTATGACAGGGTGCCCAGAGAAGAGCTGTGGCATTGCATGAGGAAGTCTGGAGTGACGGAAAAGTATGTCAGAGCGGTGCAAGACATGTATCATGACTGTAAGACAGTTGTGAGGTGTGCTGTCGGTGTGACTGAGGAATTCAAGGTGGAGGTAGGACTCCACCAGGGGTCAGCTCTGAGCCCCTTCTTGTTTGCTATGGTGATGGACAGGCTGACAGACGATGTTAGACAAGAGTCTCCTTGGACCATAATGTTTGCAGATGACATTGTGATCTGTAGCGAGAACGGGGAACAGGTGGCGGAGAAACTAGAGATGTGGACATATGCTCTGGAAAGGAGAGGAATGAAGATCAGTCGCAGCAAGACGGACTATATGTGTGTGAATGAGAGGGATCCAAGTGCAAGAGTGATGCTACAGGGAGAAGAGATAAAGAAGGTGGAGGATTTTAAGTACTTGGGGTCAACTGTCCAGAGCAATAGAGAGTGTGGAAAAGAGGTGAAGAAGCGTGTCCAGGCAGGCTGGAGCGGCTGGAGAAAAATGTCAGGTCTGATGTGTGATAGAAGGGTTTCAGCTAGGATGAAAGGAAAAGTGTATAAAACCGTGGTCAGACCAGCCATGATGTTTGGACTGGAGACAGTGCCACTGAAGAAAAGACAGGAAGCAGAGCTGGAGGTAGCAGAGCTGAAGATGTTGAGGTTTTCTTTGGGAGTGACCAGGTTGGATAGGATCAGGAATGAGTACAAGAGGGTCAACTCATATTAGAGGCTTTAGAGAGAAAGTCAGAGAGGCCAGACTGAGATGGTTTGGACCAGAGGAGAGAGAGTGACTATATCGGGAGAAGGATGCTGAGCCTTGAACTGCCAGGCATGAGACCGAGAGGAAGACCGAAGAGGAGGTTTATGGATGTGGTCAAAGAGGACATGAAGGTAGCTGGTGTGAGAGAAGAGGATGCACGAAACCGGGATAGATGGAGGACATTGATTCGCTGTGGCGACCCCTGATGGGAAAAGCCGAAAGGAAAAGAAGATGTAATGTGCCTCTCTTTGTGACTTTATGATACAATGCAGTGTATTTCTTTCATTACAATACAATAGCACATTTATTATACATAGATTATGGTATGATGTCTGTAGTTTTAAGCTTATTTAGTTAAAAATTATATTTTATGGAAACCCGGAAATGGATTATTCCCATTTTAATGGTTTCCTATGGGAATTTTTTTGGAGATACACACTTTTCGCCTTACACACTCTGTCTTGGAACCAATTAAGTTCGTACATTGAGGTCTCACTGTATAACATATGTAATGGAGTTGTGCACTTAGATTATTAAATTATGAAGGAAGTGACGCAACGGCGCACAGTGCGGCACCATGTCTCGCCCATAGTTTCCAGAACAATCTCGAGGAGATTCAGGGTGAGTCGCAATTTTCTGTTGGTCTCGATTAACGCGCATTTTCATGACAATATCTTATTTTGTTTCCCCTTTTGTACTGTCTAGTGTTATCTAATTAGTTCCCTTATTCATTTCGAGTCCAGATTACTTTTTGTGTCATTATTTACTTCACGTTTTGTCGAGTGGAACTTTGGAGCACATGTGCTTCATAGTGCTTTTCTATTGCGCAGTTAATCACAAGACGACACCCATGCGACTTCACCCATCCCTTCTGCCATACTGTGTTGCAGAAATAAAAGAAATAAAAAGAAACATCCACGCGTCTGGTCTCATTGGAGATGAAGACAGTCACTGTTGTGACAGCCGTCACACATACATAAAAACAATGCATTGTTCCAGCTGCCAAACCTGTCACATCCGCTCGAGGAGTGGTGACAGTACTCGAGGGACGACGGGAAGTAGTAAATGTCGGATCCGAAATACACGGTGGAGACAGGGATTCAATAAGAGTCTTTACTGAGACGTAAAAAGCAAAACAGAAATGTGACAATGGAGGCGAGCAAATGAGACAGACCTGGGTGCGACTGGGTGACGGGGGCCATCAAGAAATACACCGGCACAGACCAAACGGTAAGGGTGGCTTTTATAGCCAGAATGCACAATTCACGGAATGAGAAACAGGTTCGTGAGTCTGGAGAGTAGGGAGGGGAGGGGCACAGAGGATGATGAGACAGGAGGGGAGGGCCATGCTCCTGGAGCAGACGAGGATGTGACAAACCATAACCTTTCCTTAGTTTCGAACCTAATGTTAACTGAGTTTTGCAGACATTCTCATTAATTTATCAATGTGGTTTTTCACGAAATATTTAACTCCCTTCCAAGTTCCCCCTTTCGATTCTTCTGGTGAAGCCTTAATGCAGTTCATGCATTCGTCTTTGCCTGGAACCTTGAGAGACCTGATGGTGTCCATCAAGGTTTTCTCCACAACGTGGATTTCGTCTTGTGTCCACTTTTTTACCTTCATTTTTACTTCTTCCCTATATAAAATGGGACAGTAAATTAATAATCCTCCAAAAATTGAGACACATGCCATTGCTGTCTAAAGTCAGCATTGGTCTGTTTTGGAACAGTTTTGTAGTTTTTATACATCAAATGATAACACATTCACAAGCCACTAGATAACAGTTTACCTCCGCCCTACCATCCAATTTACCTATTAGTAGTAAACACAGAATAAAAGTCAAAAAGTCAAAGTCAGCTTTATTGTCAAATATGCTAATATGCATGACATACAGCACAGATGAAATTACTGTCCTCTCGGACCCAGCATGCAAGGCACTTATAATTACTTAACAAACATAAACATGAAAACGCCAATTTGCCGGGAGAGGGGAGCCACTGCGTGTTCATGCGCCGCCATCTTGGGGACATTTTGTTTTGAAAAAATAACAAATATGACAACACAAAGACACAGAGTCATTCATTCTTCAGGACTTGCTGTACCCTCTTTGTGATGACATGAAGCAGTTCTAGTTGAAAGAGGAGAGGATCAAAGCATCCATGTCAGCAGTGGATCAGGGACGTCATGGTGGAATTTGTACGTCTACTACAAGCTAAATGTATAATATAAAATAACTAAATATATTGAGTTCAACAAAATCAGGAATATGTACTTCAGTGCTATGTTCACGGTGCAGGTCTGAATCCAATTAAGATTTTTTTTGGTGGGATCAATTTATTTTGTAAGGGTTCACATTACATGAAGAAATGCTCATCTACTTACTACTGAGAAAACATGATTTTAAACATTCCATTCCGATTTCTATACACCCTCGACATTAACTTGAAGTTGTTCAATACTAAATATCCCATAGAATGTTATGAGGAGGAAGAGATATAGAGCATTTTTTTTGTAGGATAACAATACATTATGGTAATCAAAAACAAAAATAATGTAGCATATTTCCCCTACACATACAGTATATAGACCCATACCGCTGTTGCTTGTCAGATGATATCTCAGTCACGAACCAAGAGAAAACTGTTTACCTTTTGTTTGCTGTGGTGGAACAGGCACCTTCTTGACGAGCAGCATCATCCCATCTGACCTACCTGCACAAAAAACGGGTCTCTTGTTTCTATTTATAATTGTATTTTATTTATTGTCTTCTATTTATGATTGTATTTTATTTATTATAGTACCTATGCTTGTCTGTGACTGTAAAGTGTCATTGAGCGCTTTGAAAGGCGCTTAAAATGTAATGTATTATTATTATCATCATTATCATAATAATAATAAATAATAATAATAATAATAATAATAATTATTATTATTATTATTATTGTAAATACAAATAAAACACAACATATGTGTACCGTCTGTCATATACCCGACAGCAAACCCATAACAGGATTTCGGGTGGGTACGTTGCTGTCTCAGCATCAGTGACTGTTTGTAACTCCTCCCACTCTCCTTGTGCAAGATTAGATTAGATCACATTACATTACATTACATTACCCTTTATTAGACTCAGTGGAGAAATTCACAAGTATTCGGAATTTACAATTATTTTCTGTGTCAACATTAATATATACTGATGTCTAATATACACTGATGTATGACACGAATGGTCTACATTTTCAGGAAGGCATTGAACAAAACATATGTTGACCTAAAAAAAAATTAAAGTCATAAACATACCAGATGATTGTGGCAATGATGTTGATGTAGGAGTACATTTTGTCATATCTTTATCGTCCTCATCATCAGTGCCTTCATCCAGTATCCCACATTCATGACGAGTATTGGCAAGTATGTCATGGATGTCTGCACTTTAGGTGTCAGGAGAATGGGAACCTTGTATCAATGTTTTACCTTGTACAGTGAGACCTCAACTTCCGAACACCTTATATTACGAACTTTTCATCTTACGAACGTCAAATTTATGAACATTAAACCTTATAATAAGCACTATCTTCATATTACACATCCACCACGGCTGGAACACCAAAGCACACGACCTACGGATCTGGCGGAGTGATCTTCGGCGGAAGCACACGACCGAACAGCGCTCCAGCTGGCGCTACTTTCGACTCCCCCTCTCTCTGAATTCACTCGTCTATCGCCTCCGAGCAGCTTTTTGCAGATAATTTAACTATTTTGGGACCGGAAAATAAACACCACAGGCTCGTGTTCAGCCTCAGTTCAAATGTGGTGCGTTACTATGAACAAATTGAAGAAACTACCAGCCGTACACGTCTACTCTGCTCTGTTTATTTGTCATTCAAGACTTGGGGTGCGTTCAGGTTCGAGAATAGCGCACGACTTCTTATGACTCTAGGCTGTTTGGAAAGTATCGTCTAACTGAATGAGCAGGGACAAACACTTGCCAACGTTTTTGTGTTGCTACACTTGACCGCACCCCCTGTCAAGATGCGATAGAAGTGATTGTGATTGGCTAAAGGGTAGAGTCATGTGTCATGGTAAGCCAATCAGAGCTAGTGTTTTCACACACACCGGAACAGCGTGTCAGTAGTCCCGCTAAATTGTCACGTGCGACTGGACAGCTGGGGCGGGGCCGCCGCTCGCGACACTTCAATTTAATTTCATTTCAACGAGTCACTGTCACCTCACCAGTGACTTGATTACGACGAAAGTGAATCACTGTGTCTTGTGCTGGCAAATCCAACAGTTTGCTTTGCACGAGGTGATTGTTAGACACAATCGCGTAAGTTTGTTGCTTTCCGGTTTCCGATCGCGAGCGTGCCATTTTATTCTCACACAGAGGAGCATGTTACTGACCATAATGAGGTCATCAACACAGAGAATTTGATTTGCCTTCAAGAGGACAAGCAGAAGCAGGCCATTCAGCAGTTGATGTGCAGGCTTTTATTGAACAGTTCCATCCAGAAAAGGCTATAAGAATCATCAACATGATGAATGATAATGTGATGCCTCAGTTGCGTAAGACCTTACAAGTCAGAAAGCAACAGGTGTCAATTAAGAGCCATCAATGGCCATCACAAATGTAAATAAAGTGACTTTATTATACAGTGCAGTGTATTTCTTTCATTACAATACAATAGCACATTTATTATACATAGGATAAGGTAGGTTGTGTGTAGTTTTAAGGCGTATTTAATTGAAAAGTATATTTTATGGAAACCCAGGAACGAATTATTCCCATTTTAATGGTTTCCCATGGGAATTTTTTTTTAGATACACACTTTTCGCCTTACAAACTCTGTCTGGGAACCAATTAAGTTCGTAAGTTGAGGTCTCACTGTATTTCAATTCTTTGGAAGTGCCAAAACAGTTTCCGCTCAAGGTCAGACAAAGCCAGCTCCACATCCGGATGTGTCGACGATGTATCTCTCAAAGTAAACGCAGTAAGTGGCATCTTAGAAACTTCCCATTCTCTTCTCCGGTTGAAAAAGGATAATTTTGCACAGTGTAACTTTTGCAAGTTCTCCCCAATGTTTCCTACTTGTGTCTTCTTTGAGTTTTGTTTGGTACACCTGTCTTTGGACCTCAAGATACTCATGCATCTTTTTCACATCTTCGGTAAAAGGCAGAAGTTGTGGAACATTCCATTTTGCCTCACGCAGGTTTCTGAGGGACTTTGAGGACACGCCATTCACTCCATCTGGTGCCACAGATTTGTTTGAACACCCGTGCATTTTTAATGGCATTATCATCACCTGAGATTAATCCTTCACATTCAATAATATTAGCCATTTTCCTGAGGTTGTGTCCTAACTTGAGTGCTAAGGAGGGTATTTCGAATGCATTTAATTGCTCATTTAAGCCAGCCACCCTCCTCACTGCTTCGATCACATGAGGGAAATTTACTTGGATAAAGAAATCCAGCATGTCTTGAAGCTTTCCATGTTTCTTCCCCTGGAGAAGCAGTCGTCCTGTCTCACGCATCTTCTGTCTGATGTAGTCATGTTTTGAGACATCATGCCCATGCTTATTGAAGAGGCGTTCCCCAAATTTCAGAATCACCTTTTCCTTACACACAGCATTTGTGATTGCATCTTGATGCATAGCAAGCACCATTTTCCAAAACTGTTCATTTACACCATCTGGAACTGGCTGAGCATATTCACACAAGGCCTGAACTTTCCTGTCTTCCTGGTTTCAAATTTTGCACATGCATGTTTAAGTGACACCTCCGCATGTGCCTCCACATTGCTCTCCTCATAAAGCAGCCCTGACAATTCACACAATGCATGTAATCTTTGGCTTCCACGTTTTTTTGGATTGCTGATGCGGTATCAACATTCCTTGACCTTCATGCAGAACGTCATTGTTATGGGCACGATTCCCTTTATTTGTGAGAAGATCCAGTTGGATTCTTCTCTCTTTGGAGCCAGTTGGAAATTGAAGCACATTTACTTCATGGGGTATCTTTGTGTTGTGTTATCAAATGGCGTGCAATTTTCCTGTCAAGTTTGGAGCAAAACACACAGAAGTGAGATTTGTGGTAGAGCCTGCCACCATCTGTTTTCCTTTTAAAAGTCATGACCTTCATATCAGAACCACTGGATGAAGCTGTTTGCTGGTGTTTTGAGTCAGATGAGTCGGCACAAGTCAAGCGTGTGTCTGTGGCTTAGAGGAAATGGCCAGGTGTAAACTTTTTGATTCATGAGGTTTATCCGTGTCCGAGGTAGAAGCAGGTGTCATGTGTCTTTTTTTATGTGACGTTACATGTACTTTTCGTGGGTTGGTCGAAGGCACTTTCCTTCTCTTTGTCCTCTTGTTCTTCTACTGCTCAGTTACTTCTACCGAGCTGTCACTTGTTTGTTCTCCAGGTTTGGGAACATATTAATCATCAGTATTGTCAGAACTCGACAGAGAATCGTCCATGGTTTGTTCAATCATTTTCATGTTAAGCTGAAAGAGGGAGAGACAGAGAGAGAGAGAGATTACTAACCGTAAAATTCTGTACATAATTTGTGCCCCCCACTCTTGTGTATATATATATATACAGTAAAGTCTCGTTATATCGATATTCAAGGGAGTCCGAAAAAATATCGATATAACCGGGACGATCGATATATCCGATATCGATATAACGAGACTTTACTGTATATTCTATATATATATATATATATATATATATATATATATATATATATATATATATATATATATATATATATATATATATATAACTGCAGGGTGTAAGATGCTGGCAGGGAAAGCCTACATGGAGCGCCATAACCAGGTGGCTGGCATAGTCTACCGAAACATCTGTGCGGTGTATGGACTGGGTCTACCCCAAATTCAAAATGGGAAACACCTCCCAAGGTGGTGGAGAATGACCGAGCAAAGATCCTGTGGGACTTCCAGATACAGACCGACAAGATGGTAATGGCCAACCAACCAGATATCGTGGTCATAGATAAAGGGGAAAAGAAAGCCGTTGTCGTGAATGTAGCGGTCCCGAGTGATGGAAACATCAGAAAGAAGGAACATGAGAAAATCGAGAAATACCAAGGGCTGAGAGAGGAGCTGGAGAGAGCCTGGAAGGTAAAGGTGACAGTCGTGCCTGTGGTGGTCGGAGCACTCAGGGCAGTGACCCCCAAACTCGACGAGTGGTTGCAACAGATCCCGGGAACAACATCGGATATCTCGGTCCAGAAAAGCGCAGTGCTGGGAACAGCACGGATACTGCGCAGAACCCTCAAGCTTCCTGGCCTCTGGTAGAGGACCCGAGCTGAAATGGGGACAGACACCACCCATGGTGGGTGAGACGAGGATTTTATATATATATATATATATATATATATATATATATATATATATATATATATATATATATATATATATATATATATATATATATATATATATATATATATATAAACATCAAATCAACTGCCAAGAAAGAATGTTTGGTTACAGCATAAATGGGTTAATCTCTTCAGATATTATGTCACAATGTGCAGGTGGCTGAAGACACTAAATGAAGTCGCAAGTTTTTTTAAACTGTGTCGATAAAGTTAAGTTTAACTTCATTTCATTTGTGGCAGACTATAGTTCAGCGAACGTTGCATTCAGTCAAATGCGGTCCTTATACCTTTGTTGACATTTATGGTTGAGTCTTCTCAGATCTCTCCATCTCATTCTCATCCAACGACTTTGATTTTGCAAAAACAAAAATTACATTTTGAGATGTTCATCAAGTTGTTTCTTTTTATTTATTGATTGTCATTTGTGGCAATGGGGGCAATGTCCTCCAGCTGGGTCGGTCGGGTTCAGGCCGCATTTTTTCATGGCAGTCTTCACCTGGTCTTTACAGCGTTTTTTGGGGCCTCCTGCCAGGCGACGGCCGAGATGGAGCTGGCCATAAAGCACCTTACGTGGCAAGCGCTCTTCTGGCATCCTGATCACATGGCCTAGCCAGCGAAGTTGGTGCTGGGTGACTGTAGCTTCCACACTGGTGCAGTTGGTTTTGCAGAGTATTTCAGTGTGGGGGACTCTGTCTCTCTAGGATAGCCAAAGGATGCATTGTAGGCACTTGATGTGATAGGCTTCAAGCATCCTGAGGTGGCGACTGTACAGGGTCCATGCTTCGCAGCTGTAAAGCAGGATTGACACAACAACAGCCCGATAAACTGCAGTCTTGGTGTGGAGTTTGAGATCTTTGTTTTGAAAGACTCTCCTCTTAAGTCTGCCAAAAGATCCTGATGCCTATTTGATCTGGTTTTGTATCTCTCTGTCAATGCTGCAGTCGTCAGAGAGAAAGCTGCCCAGGTATTTGAAATAGTCCACTATTGCTAGTGGCTTATTGGAGATGGTGAATGTTGGTGGATGAACTGGAGGAATGGATGCCCACTGACAGATTACCTCAGTCTTTTCCACATTGACAGAGAGGCCCAGTCTACCATAGGCATCTGCAGCAGCTGAGAGACTACCTTCTTACTTTCGTGATTGCCTGTAGCCTCCTGATGTTGAATAGATTTCCATCAAGCCGGATCTGTGGTAACCCCACTGTTCTTCTCGATCCTCTCATGGAGCAACAGTGTCACACACAGGAGGAAGTTGTTGAACAGGACTGGAGCGAGGACACATCCCAGGTGTACACCAGTATGCCAAATTAGGGTCACATACACTCACACAGTTTTTTGGTCTGGAATGGCCCCGTGGGGACACTTTAGGAAATGTCATGAAACGTCTTTAAAACATGGTTCGAAGTCTCTCAGAGCAATTTGCCGGTGGGGACCTTATTTTAGGTCCCCACGGGTACACGAGTCCCCACCGGGCTGCGTGCAGTCAGGTTGATGTCCCCACTGTGGCGCACAAACGAGAACACACACACACACACACACGGACATGCACACGCACACACACACACACACGCACACGCACACACACACACACACACACACAACCTGATGCAGAATTGATGCTGGAACTGATCACGTGTACCCAATGAAGTGTCGAGTGAGCATGTACGCACCTTGAGCAAAACATTGACATCTTGCTGTTCAGTTCGTCCCTTTAATGGCAAATCCCTCATTAAGCGCATCACAGCTACACACACACACGCACACACAAAGTCACATCAAGATAAAAATGTTCCAAAAGGGACACGTTGAAAATCGTTCCCGGATGCAGACGACGGGTGGAGCCGATGTGTCACGAGATGTTGGGGTGCAATTGGAATTGTGGTGGCGGGCGTACAAAGGAAAATGTCTGCCTTGCTGTTCTTGCTGTTCAGTTTGTCCCTTTAACGGCAAATCCCCCATTAAGCGCATCACAGCTACACACACACACACACACACACACGCACACACAAAGTCACATCAAGATAAAAATGTTCCAAAAGGGACACGTTGAAAATCGTTCCCGGATGCAGACGACGGGTGGAGCCGATGTGTCACGAGATGTTGGGGTGCAATTGGAATTGTGGTGGCGGGCGTACAAAGGAAAATGTCTGCCGCCACTCGGTTCATGGCTGGATCTGCAAACTCGATCAGGGACTCCTCAGGGGAATCTGGAAACGAAACCACACACGAAAGGTGTTGTTTCAACCTATAGAATGTTGTCACAGTCGGGGAAAAAATACATCAATCAAAGTATAGTAAATATGTGGTCAATGAGCCAGTAGGGGCACCTTAGACAACTTGAGCATTTCCTTAAGTTCTCTGGAGACTGGGCTCTTGCTCTTATTCTTCATTCTCGCTGAAAGCATTTATGATGATGACGATGGTGATGATGAAGAGGTCAACGTTTATCTATGTATACAGTCAAAGCTAGTTTTTCCACCATAATCCCTTCCAGAAACCTACTGGAAAAGCCATTTGGTGAAAAACTTAAACATCTCCCATGACAATCAATATCTGCTTTCTTTTTGATTGTTGTTTTTTTATCGTGATTGAAGAATACAAACACGCCTGCTCACAATGGAACGCTACACGAGGACAATGCGTTGGTCACAATGACACACGAAGAAGAAGTGACGTATAAAGAAGTGGAGGGGAGTCCAGTGGTGCATTCAGGTGCACTCAGTTTGGTCGACACCCCATTTTCGGTTATAAACCGAGGCATAACTAAAACGAATATTTTGGTGGAAAAACGAATTGGATGAGACGTTCGAAAAATGACGTTTGACTTGTACAGTCAAAGTTGAGTTTTCGACCATAATCCGTTCCGGAAACCTGTTCGAAAACCGATTTGTTCAAACACCAAATAGCACTTCAAAATTAAAAAAATAAAAACTTTAAATAAAAACATTTCAATCTGTTGCAAGTCTAGAAAATTCATTCTTAAAAATGGAAAATTTCCCATTAGAATCAATGTCATCAATGTCTGCTTTCTTTTATTTTATCGTATTTTTTTATTTTTATTAATTTTTTTCCAAGATGGCGCCGTGTGAACACGCAGCGGCTCCTCTCTCTCCCAGCAAATTGGTGTTTTCGTGTTTATTATGTTTGTCTCACTCGTGTAAATGTTCGTCTCCCTCTGCCTCGCTACACCCGAGGCGTACCTAGTCCCGTGAGGTTCTGCTCGACATCGGCAGTTCATTTTTAAAAGCAAAACCAGCTGAAGCAGAAGTGCTACGCAAGCATGGATTGCTCAGGGAGTCGGCTCGTCCATTGACCCCCACTCTTCCACCAACCCCCACTCCTGCACCCAACCCAGAGTGGAGGCGCCACAAGGCCGACCATTCCTACCATCACCCTGGCTAACGTGCACTCGCTGGACAATAAAATGGACTACATAATAATAATACATTTTATTTCAAGCGCCTTTCAAAACACCCAAGGACACTTTACAATAAAAACAATAAAACAAAGCACATAACAATAAAACCATAAGTAAAATGATCCATAATAAAATAGCAGATAGAACTATACATTGAAAGCAATTTTAAACAAGTGGGTTTTGAGGTGAGCCTTGAAAATAGGGAGGGCGTCAATATTGCGGATGTTGGGTGGAAGAGAATTCCAGAGTTTGGGAGCAGAGCGGCTGAAAGCTCTGCAACCCATCGTGGTGAGACGGGCAGAGGGCACATAGAGGTGAAGGGAGGATGAAGATCTGAGGGACCGAGAGGGAACAGAGATTTGAAGCAGGTCAGAAAGATAGGGAGGGGCAAGGTTATGTTATGTTAAGGTTATATGTATTAGGTTAGGTACATAAGACTTCTCCGCTCAACTTCCAAGACAGCAGGTGAGTGTTGTGCCCTTGTGTTTGTGGAAACATGGCTGACCGACAGCATACCGGACAGTGCCATCCAGCTAGCCCAGCTAACTAGCTTCCGGGCAGACAGAGCACTCAGCGAGGGGGGGGAAGACTCGTGGCGGGGGACTCTGTGGTTACATCAGTGATGCCTGGTGCCGCAACGCTGTTGTGGTATGCAAACACTGCTCACCACTGATGGAGCTTATGGTCATAAAATGTCGGCCATTCTACCTGCTGAGGGAATTTAGTGCCATACTGCTGGTAGCAGTTTACATCCCCCCGAGCTCAATTAACCACAGTAGCGCGGGATTGAATGAACTCTACCAGCACACCAGCGAGCAACAGACAGCCCACCCAGATGCTTTCCTTATCCTGGCTGGCGATTTCAACCATGCCAACCCGAAAAGCGTGTTTCCACAACTCCATGGACACATTAAGTTTCCGACTAGAGGTAACAACATTCTGGACAATGTTTTCACCACACACAAAGGAGCGTACAAACACCGCTTCTCCAACACCGACTGGAACATGTTCAGACAAGCGGCCACCTACAACAACACCACAGACCTCCAAGAGTACACAGACTCTGTTACCTCCTACATGAGGAAGTGCATGGATGACGTGACTGTCACCAGATCTGTCACCATCCGGGCCAACCAGAAGCCATGGCTGACGGGTGAAGTCCACAGGCTCCTTAGGGCTCGGAACGCTGCCTACAAAGCTGATGATGAGCTAGGCCTGAGGACAGCCAGGGTCAACCTTTTACGCGGCATCAGGATGGCCAAGAGAGCACTCCAGGAGGATCACCAATCATTTCAGAGACAGCAGACACACCAGGAACCTGTGACGTGGGATAGAGACCATCACAGACTACAAACCCTCTCCACAGACCTGCGAGAGAACTCCACCACTCTGCTGAACCAGCTGAATGACTTCTTCGCCCGCTTTGAGGCAAACAACAGCACTCCAGCACAGAAGACCCCAACACCTCCCGGCGACCAGGTGCTGACACTGTCCCAGGACAGTGTGAGGCGATCCCTCAGAGGGGCCAATGCACGCAAAGACCCAGGTCCCGATGGCATTCCTGGCCGTGTTCTGAGAGACTGCGCTGAGGAGCCCACAGATGTCTTCACGGACATCTTTAACACCTCTCTGAGCCACGCTGTTGTGCCCACGTGCCTCAATGCCACCACCATCATTCCGGTCCCTAAGAAGTCGTCCCCCACCTGCCACAATGACTACCGCCCGGTCACACTCACTCCCATCCTCATGAAGTGCTTCGAGCGGCTAGTTATGAACCACATCAAGGCTGCCCCCCCCCCCCCCCAACCATGACCCTTTCCAGTTTGCATATCGGCCCAACCGCTCGACCGATGAGGCCATCTCCACTGGTCTCCACACAGTGCTCACCCATCTGGAGACCAGAGACTCCTACGTCAGAATGCTGTTCATGGACTTCAGCTCAGCATTCAACACAATATCCCCCAACAGCTCACGGACAAACTGAGAAAACTGGGGATCAGCACCTCCCTGTGCAACTGGCTGCTGGACTTCCTGACGGGGAGACCACAGGCAGTCAGAGTTGGAAACAACACTTCCAGCACCATCACGCTGAACACAGGGGTGTGTGCTGAGCCCCCTCCTCTTCACTCTGCTCACGCATGACTGCTCACCGTCATTGCCCAGCTCCACCCTCTTCATAAAGTTTGCAAATGACACAACAGTGGTGGGCCTCATCAACAACGATGAGGAGACAGCCTACAGGGACGAGGTCAGCCGCCTGGCCACGTGGTGCAAGGACAACAATCTCCGTCTGAATGTGGAGAAGACGAAGGAGATTGTTGTGGACTTCAGGAGAGTGTGCCCCCAGCATGCTCCACTCATCATCGACGGTGCTGCAGTGGAGAGAGTGAGCAGCACCAAGTTCCTGGGAGTGCATATATCCGAAGACCTGTCCTGGAGCCACAACACGGCAACACTGGCCAAGAGATCCCACCAGCGACTGTACTTCCTCCGCAAGCTCAAAAGAGTTGGAGCCCCGACCCCCATCACGACCTCCTTCTACCGTGGTACCATCGAGAGCATCCTGACCAGCTGTATCACCGTGTGGTACGGAGCCTGCACCGTGTCCTGCCGTAAGACTCTGCAGCGCATCGTGAGGACAGCTGAGAAGATCATCGGTGTCTCTCTTCCCCCCCTTCAGGACATTTACAACACCCGCCTCACCCGCAGAGCCATCAGGATCGCGGGCAATCCCACCCACCCCTCCCACAGCCTCTTCAGCCTGCTGCCATCGGGTAGGAGACTGCAGAGTCTCAGAGCCAAGACCAACAGGCTCAAGGACAGTTTCTGCCACCAGGCAGTCTGGAGACTCAACTCCGTCCCAGCCCTGCCCACCCTGCCACACTCACCGAACTCTGAGTACACGCTACATGCTGTACTATCATCCTGAACTCTATTTTTTTGTTCTTTTTCATTTTTTTCGGCAAGACCTCGCTTCAACCCTTTCTTGTTTGTTTTTGCATTACTACATTACGTCACTTTATATACGTCACTTCCTCACTTTACATATGTCACTACCTCACTTAACATACGTCACTACCTCACTTTCCAGATGACTCTACCTCACTTTGCATTCAGAAATTACATGTATTGTCTGTTGTCAATTGTATGTCTTTTTAGCCACGTTATAAGTGCCTTGCATGCCCTGCACGCTGGGTCCGAGAGGACATTAATTTCATCTGTGCTGTATGTCACGCATATGAGCATATTTGACAATAAAGCTGACATTGACTGACTTTGACCTGACTTTGACGGAAGAATAAAAACACGCCTACTGACAATGGAATGCTACGCGAGGATAATAAAAAAAATGTAATGTGTCGGTTGGTCACATTGAGACGCCACACCAGGAAGTGACGTATAAGGAAGCAGAGGGAAGTCCAATAGTGCATTCAGGTGCCCTCAGTTTGGTCGAGACCATAATCCGTTCCAGAATCCGGTTCGAAAACCGATTTGTTCAAAAAACAGCATTTCCCATTATATTCAATGTAAAAAAACATCTGATCCAAGTCTAGAAATCAACTTTGTTAAATAACCTTTTAACTATTTTACAGCATTTGTAGAGATCTCAGTCTAATACTTCTACTTTTTTAATAAACACAACACGAACGCGTTGGTCACAATGAGACGCGAGACGAGGAAGTGACGCGTAGGGAACCAGAGGGGTTTTGAGTAGTGCATTCCAGTGCGCTCAGTTTGGTCCAAAACTTATTTTGGGTTGTAAACCGAGGCATTAAAAAATACAAATAAAAATTGGGTGGAAAAACAAATTGGTTGAGAACCGAGAGGTTGGAAAAGCCAGCTTTGACTATATGTATCTGACAACCTAAGTGTGTGTGTGTTGTTCAGTGTGCACCTCACCACCTCCCAGGGGCGGCCTGTCTGAAGTACTTCCTGGCAAACTCCAGCATGTCGTATTGACTGTCCTGCAATGTCCTCTCGTCCACGTCGCCATCAAAGTCCTGCAGAGAAAACACCTCCCGACAAGTTTCGTCCATAATTTGTAAAATCACTTCAAATGACTTCTACTGACCGCATTTTACAAAGATTCCACCACATATAGCTATATTTTATGTTTTAAGACTTGCGCTGAATATTCATGAAGTCTTGTTTTCAAGTTGATGTCGAGTGACATCTTATTCGGTCCGCCCCTGAGAAAGCGACACACAATGCATTTTGGGTCCTTTTTTTCGCCTGAAAACACTGTGTTGATCGCGAAATTAGAAGCAAAAGTACATAAATAATGTGATGATGAATCGTGTGGCAGCCAATTGCAGTAACTAACATAAGGTGTAAGTTTACACAAATCCCAGCGGACAAAGCAGCCATTTCCAACGGAGCAGAGCAGTAGAGCACCTGCGGAGGCGAACAAAGAAGCTAACCAGAGTTAGCGATTCGGCGCTTGGATAGCGGAAGTTATGCATGTTTAGTCATTTAGTCACACTGCATGCTAACTGTGAGCCAGTGACGTGCGGTGAGGTTCATGGCTGGTGAGGCACTGACGTCATCACAGTCAGATTTACAAACATGAACTCCACAGAGTAGCTTATTCTCCATTTGATTGGCAACACTTAACGTGTTTTGTTTAAAATGTCATTTCAGCA
>NC_142743.1:4465000-4525000 GCF_051943395.1 Hippocampus bargibanti | reverse complement strand
GGATGTCCTTCCTGGCGCTGCTCAAGAAGCCCGGCCTGCCACAGGAGGTGCTACAACATTTCTACATGGCTGTCATCGAATCCATCCTGTGTTCTTCCATCACCGTTTGGTTCGCGGCCGCCATAAAAATGGACAAAATACGACTTCAACGGACAGTTAGGATTGCAGAAAAAAATCATTGGCACTGCCCTACCCACTCTCGAGGATTTGCACACTGCAAGAATCCAAACAAGGGCGCGGAAAATCCTACTGGACCATCCGCACCCTGCCCACCACCTTTTCCAGACAGGACGGTGGAAAAAAAAATCATTGGCCACAAGCCACTCTCGAGGACTTGCACACTACAAGAATCCAAAACAAGGGCGCGGAAAATCCTACTGGACCCTCCGTACCCTGCCCACCACCTTTTCCAGGGACTCCCCTCAGGCAGGTGTTACCAAATCCAGCAGACATTTCAACAGCTTCTTCCCCTAAGCCATTAACTCTTTAAACATTAACCCAAATACAACTGTATAGTCCCTCTTTGCAATTTTTTTATGATGATAGTCGTGGAGCGTGTTCTAGCGGAAACAAATTCCTTGTGTCTTCTATATACTTGGCAATAAAGAGGATTGTGATTTGAGCACGGACATCTGAAAGAGGTCTCCCTTTCATATTTTGAATTTGTCTGAAGTGCAAAATCTGCAAGGCAACTCGTGATCAGAGCAGAGTGGTGTCTATTGCAGCAACCTGCACTTTAGCCCAGGGTGGTGAGGCGGTTTGGGAGTCGACGGTCTGAGGGTCCGGCCGGGAGTCGGACGTGGGAGGGTACGAACTGGACGGCATGAAGTTGGCGTACGGGCTGGGCGGGATGTCACTGGCGTACGGGCTGCGGGGGCACTGAAGCAGAGGGCTGCCGGGGGCGCTGACGATGGGTGGGTTCGGGGGGCGTGACGGGGCCTCTGTCCGGGAGGCCACGGTGGCAACGGGAAGCGACATGGCACCCCAAACGGGAAGCACGAGCACAGCTGCAGGACACAAATATATTTGTGTCTAACACACTTTTTGTAAGAATGCGGTGGTGTTTACTTTGATTAATTTTGTGAGGTGCTCCGACCACCAAGTGGAGGCGGGGGGCCGTCCAAAGGACCCTGGTATCGCCACCCGACTCCTCCGCGTCCCTTCAACCTGCTGGAGAGCGGTGCGGCCGAGTACGTTTCCTGTCGGGGACCCACAAAATGGCTTAGTGAAAAGATGTTTTTCCTCCCAAGCTAGCATTTTCACTAGCTTGGACTATCCGCAAGCCGCTATCTTGTACAAAACCTGTACACGTCCGTGGTATCCTGCTCACAAACCAAAGTCGTCTGTATGAAATCTTGCCAACATGACAAAGTAAATAAGCGACCCATTTTTGTCTGTCTTCAATCAAAGCATTCATGCAGTGAAGCAGTGAAGCAGTGCGCACAGCCTTCGTCAGGAAAGTGTCAGTTGCCGGCCAGGTAAGCGGATCCGCTGCGGCCGCCGCCCGGGCCTGGTGAAATCACCATAGCTATCTGGTGCCTGCGCCAGCCACGCTAACTGGGAAACGTGATCGGCCCGTGAGCTCTGTCCGACACATCTGATACATGTTAATTCCTGTCGCCAACATCCGATAGTGAGCGCAGGATGTCGGCCGCGGTTTGTAGTGCCCCGTTTTGAGTGTGGGGATTTCAAAGTGAGTGGGAGTTACAAAACTGGCTGCGCGTTCACCCGAAAAAGCTTTTCGGTCTGGGTTTGTGTAACTGTGCTGCATAGGGAACTTACCGTGCTACCGCCAGACAGTACTGGGTCAAACAGGCGATCCAAAAAGCGATCCATTCCTCGATGATGATCTGAGTCTAAGGAGAAAGAGACCATCAAACCTTCATTTGAACGTGCATGCGTTTGCGCGCTTACCCTGGCTTGCAAAGCTCTTGCGGGCTAGGAATTTATCGTTGCTGTCAAAGCCACCACCCAGCAGACTTCTATGATAGAGAACAGCATGAAGAAAAAACACATATTCAAAAATCTTCATCAATGTGCCATACAACGGAAAAACTGGTTTGTTTATGGTTGTGCTAACAGCTAACTTAGCTACATGTATATACAGCGGTAAAAACTAAATGATCATCTTCAAAAAAAACAACCCTTAATAGACCGGTCAATTGACCATCTTATCTCCTGTCCCAACTAACTAACTAACTAACTAACTAACTAACTAACTAACTAACTAACTAACTAACTAACTAACTAACTAACTAACTAACTGCCAATCAACATAGCGCGTGACAAACAAATCAACCAACTGGCAAACCAATCTGCTAAGTGCTAATTAGCCGCCAAACCAGAAGGTGTTGGAGGTTAACGAACCCACTGAATAACTAACCAATTAACCAACCTCCCAACCAACTCACGCGGTTGCCAACTCTTGACCAAGTCAGTGACCAAACACCAGACAAGGAATTAACGAACAAACTAAGTGAACCAACTGAGCGCAGATGACTAGCCAGCCAACCAAACCAGCGAGCGTCTCTCACATGCCGGCATTGGCCCGTAGGCGTCCCGGTTCCTGCGAAGAAATGACAAAGTAGCTGCTGAGCTTGGGGAATTGAGTGGGCAACTCCATATCCGACATCAGGTCCAGGACATAGTCCGATCCTTCCAGCTCCACCCGCTGCGCCGACTCCTTCAAGAGAACGGACCAGCCGCGACGGCCCTCAGCCACGCCCCTGACAACACGCGGAAGCAAGCGTGACCTTCCTTACCAACTCACTATGCGGCAGTACGACCACATACGACACACTTGCCGAGGCTTGAATGAAACCGACTCTTTTTCCGGTACCTGTGTTGCAAGATGTCTTTGGCTGTGTTCTCGCCGGTACTCCAAGAGTGCACAGGACACAGGACTGACACCCCTGGAAGCACAGACAAGCAGAAACACAGCTAACAAACTCACCATCTCACGGTTTTTATATCATGATGGGCTCAGCTCTTCACCCGATAAAACAACTTCAAAAAATCATACAGCCAGCTCGCTGACGAGATCACTCGGTGAGTCCATCCCTCCGAGAGTGTGTTCCAAGCGCAAGTAAACGGTCAAGTGTTGCGGCCCAGTACCATCAAAGCAGTGCACTTGGAGCAGGGCGTGCGCTCTCTTGCGGTTGGCGGTCCACTCCAGCAGACACGGCGGGTAGGTTCGCATGGACTCTGGCCTGCCGGAGCGCTGCATGGACTGCAGCAAAGCATGCTGACACACCGAGTTGTAGCCCTGCGGTCCGTGGTCTGACACGAACCTGACAACGGGAGCCGAGCATACACAGCTATGTGGAAAACAACAACTCGATGATTCCATCATCATGTGTCCCCACCGGACTGACTTGAGCAAGTGCTTGACCAGCCTTGGGGAAGGTGAGAAGGCGCCCAGACACGAGGCCATGAGAAGCCACCCTCGCTCGCAGTTCAGCACGTTGGGATTTCTCCAAACCTGTGAGAGGACAAAATGACACCATGGCCTCATCGGGAGTCGACGTCCGCCTTCCCTGGATTTTGGCGAACGTCCTCTGTACCTGATTGGCCACTTGAGCAAAAATCTCATCTTGGATCTCAACGTTGGCTAGACCTGTCTGGATGATGTAGTTGCCGAAGAGGTTCTCCTGAGCGCCGTTCAGTTCCGGGTCACCCATGAAACGTAGTATCTGACACAGAAACCCCTTGTATCGACTCATCAACCTGTTAGCTAGTGTCTGTTTGTCAGTCTGTGGCGCCGAATACACACCCGTTACAGTTGTGCGTAGTTTGTTAGTTGTCTCATCAGGGAGGCATTAGCACTTTGAGGTCAAACCGGTTGGTGTTTTTACAAGTTGGAAGTTAGTGTAAGAGCCAAATGGATGATTAGAATTTTATTTATTGAGTTTAAGTCATGACTTTGTACATATTCAATGAGCTCAATGTTATTTTTTTTTAACAATTAATTGCTATTATTGCTATTATTATGAGGAGGAATAATATTTCATTTGTGTTTGATAAGGTTGATTATTGCCTATGTATTTGTTTTGATTGAATGATTGGCGATTCTAACTTGGGCGTGTCAAAGTAGGCGGGGGGAATATTCCAATACTCAAGTTTAAATGGGTCTGTGTTCTCGTCATCAACAAGAAGCAATATGGGTTTTGCCCGGTGAACGCTCATTTTTTTTGTATGATAGACATGCCGAGAACAGGGAACAGGTGGGGAAGAAACTAGAGATGTGGAGGTATGCCCTGGAAAGGAGAGGAATTAAGATCAGCCGCTGCAAGACTCAATATATGTTTAGACTGGAGACACTACCACTGAAGAAAAGACAGGAAGCAGAGCTGGAGGTAGCAGAGCTGAAGATGTTGAGGTTTTCTTTGGGAGTGACCATATTGGATAGGATCAGGAATGAGTACATCAGAGGGACAACTCATATTAGGGGCTTTGGAGAGAAGGTCAGAGAAGCCAGACTGAGATGGTTTGGACATGTCCAGAGGACAGAGAGTGACTATATCGGGAGAAGGATGCTGAGCCTTGAACTGCCAGGCAGGAGTCCCAGAGAAAAACCAAAGAGGAGGTTTATGGATGTTATCAAAGAGGACTTGAAGATCGCTGGTGTGAGGGAAGAGGAGGCACAAAACCGGGTTAGAAGGAGGACACAGATTCGCTGTGGCCACCCCTGAAGGGAAAAGCCCAAAGGAAAAGAAGAAGATAGACATGCCTTTTCTTTTGCCCAATGGAAGGGACGTTGACAAAAAATATAGTTAGGAATGTAGACAGCGCGTCAAACCTCTACATCACAATTAGGACCAAACGGACGACACTTTTTTTCAGTAAGGTGTGCACCTTAGTTTTGACTGTCAGGTGGGTGGTTAGCATCGCTTAGCCTGACATAAAGCCTGTTTGTTTGGAGGCTAAGCTGTTGATTTGTTGTAGATTTGTGAGAGCGTTATTTGCTCAGGTGACTGTTTTTGCTCCCGTAAATTTTTGTATGTAATTTTGCGACTCGAGTCACTTTTGTGTGTGCATGCCACTGGGAATCGTCTATTGCAATGGTTGACGTACCAGGACAAAGATGTCGAGGGCTTCTTGCTTGAAGTTGTGATGCAACCGGGTCAGCGAGTCCTCCAAGGGGTCTGTCAGCATCCCAAAGCATGGGTCCTAAAAGAAAAGAAAAAAAATATATATACAGTAAAGTCGCGTTATATCGATATCGTTTATATTGATAATACTGCTTATTACGACACGATTTCTAGCCTTTTTATGTATAATTAGTTCCGTTTAGTACGATTCGTGGTTTTTACGATAATCCGGTTACTACGGTGCTTTTTTTCATCTCCCGCCGGCCATTTTGCTATGTTTATATCGATACACGCCATCGGTTGCTCCATCGGTCGCGCCATCGGTCGTGCCATCGGTCGTGCCATTGGTCGACTTGGTCACGTGAGTTTGTTACATGACCAGCTCCCGTGTCGCAGAGCCATTTCCATTTTCAGACGCTAGCTCAGCATCGGCAAACTCCGGCCCGCGGGCCACATACGGCCCGTTAGGCTTTTTGATCCGGCCCGCCGAATTTGCCCAAATTATAGTACAGTGTCTAAAACTCATGACAAAAAGTTAGCGAACAACAGGGCAGATAACTGAAAAGTTTCACAACTTGAAGCACAATGAGACAACTAATCACATTAAAAAACATTGTCACATAGTATAAAGTTTTTTTTTAAATCAAGAATGCACCTGTTACAAATGCGACCTTGCTTAATTTACGGTAAATGTACATGGCGGTAGATTTTGCTGCAGTAGTCAATTGTCATTGTGGTGCACAATGCAACGTTTGCATTGCTTCCTATGAGCCACTAAGCCCCTTTCATAAGTCTCACGTACACTTTACAGTCATGGTTTAATGTAAATTTACGTTTTGTAGCGTCACATATGTTGTTAGCTTCTTTTGAATCTTTCTTCTGGGCTGAAGTTCTGAGCATCTATTTTGGAAAATAACATGCAATTTCACGACTTTATGACGCTTGCGAAAGTCCGGAAGAAAGAAGCAGGCTTCTGATTGGCTGCCGTGCCGAGTATGCAAATTTCAACTGCAGGTAGTCTATGTTTGTGTGCTCGGCGACGATACACGTGTACTGTTTGCGCGTGAAGGCGAGGGCGTCAGTGAGGAGTTTGTTGAGCGCGCGGTCAGGACAAACCATCGATGATTTGGCGGAATGCAACAGAAGTAGGTATTATTGAGCTTGAATATTTCGTTGTGTAATAATATGTTTTCAATGTTGAAAGTGATTCCATTTTTCAATAAATGTTGATTTCTTTAATTTGCCCCTTCGATGGAAATTATTAAAAACAGACGCAATCTTGATAAATCACAGTGCATATGTTATTTTAATCTATTTCCATTTCCTCCTCCAAGTATCTGCGAAATAGTATGTAAATGTAAGTATTCCTTGAGACAAATTTATTAACTGATCAGGGATATTTTTCACATTAGAAAGACAGTTAATAAATCGGGTGTAGTGTTCTTAGTGTTTCCCACTGACATCAGAAAAAACGTTTTATAGCATCAAAAATACCCAAATCAGGCAGGCTGATATTTTTAGTTAAATGAAAAACACCAATAAAAATGACTTCAAAATGATTCCGGAAATGGTCAGTTTCAGAAGGTCCCACCCCCCTGTTCGTGACGTCACGCCAAGACGTCTTGCCTTGCTCGAGCATCAAAACAATGGCTTCAGATTCGGAGAAGATGTTTTCTTGTTACTCATCCAGTTATGAATATGATTCAAATAGTTCTGAAGAAGAAAGCATAAATGTTTGCAATTGATTCAAGGAGTCCTCCCATATCAATTCGAGCCGTCAAGGACAGAAATGTAGCACCCAGAAAATGCAGAAGATTGCGCCCAAGCTCCGTTGGAAATGGGCTGATTTGTCAGCTGGGAATTTGTGTCAGCGAATATCAAATACAGTAAAGTCTCGTTATATCGATACTCAAGGGAGTCCGAAAAAATATCGATATAACCGGGACTATCGATATATCCGACCCTGTTTGCATGTAATTTTCTCCGTGCGTGCATAGAAATAGTATCGATATAACCGGGACTATCGATATATCCGATATCGATATAACGAGACTTTACTGTAGTTGTCTTGGTGCAACACACAACGATTCACCATGGCGTTATTTATGTGTTTTCCTTCTAATTTCGCCATCAACACGGATCAACACGAAGTTTTCAGACCAAACAAAGTACCCAAAATGCATTGTATGTCGCTTTCTCTGTCAGGGGCGGTCCAAACGTGACGTCACATGAGGATCGTCATCAACTCGAAAACAAGACTTCATGAATATTCAGCGCAAGTCTTAAAACGTAAACTATAGCTATATGCTGTGGAATCTTTGTAAAATACGCTCAGTCGAAGTCATTTGAAGTGATTTTATAAATTATGGACATAACTTGTTCAGAGTATTTCCGGCCCAAACACTCCCTCCAAATGCCGGCCCCTCTGTCAAATTTTAGAACCCAATGCGGCCCGCGAGTCAAAAAGTTTGCCCACCCCTGCGCTAGCTCGTGTGTAGCAGACGAGATTGAAGTGTGTGTGTTAAAACGTAAAAATGGGAAGCAGAAGAAGATTGATGACTTTTTTCAATTGCATACATAATACAGTAAGATGTAAGCGTTGAAGTTTCCCTGTTGTGTTATGTACATGCCCACTGTACTGTATATGAATGCAATCGTTTTTTGCAACAATGTTTCTTGTTTTGTCTGCTGAAGCGTGATGATTTTAAAAATTACCATACATTCCATACTGTGTATTAAAGGACAACCGATGTCACTTTTTATTCAAATGCAAAACACCAATAAAAATGACTTCACGCCAAGACGTCTTGCATTGCTTGTGAATCCTAACAATGGCTTCAGATTCGGATAATATGCTTTCTTGTTACACATCCAGTTATGAATATGATTCAAATACACTGTAGTTCTGTAGAGGAAAGCATACATGTTTGCAATTGATTAAAGAATTATATGTGCCATTTTGAGGCAACATTGGGGGAACATCTCTCACCCCCCAAAAAAAGAGGCACAAAATGGCGAGCTCATGACCAGCTCCGTTTCTTATATGGCGCTTGGATGCCCTCTTTTGGCGGCTTTTGTTAACTCCCGAGAATATCGAAATAACGAGACTTTACTATATATATATATATCATAGCTGGTCTCACCACGGTTTTATACACTTTTCCTTTCATCCTCGCTGAAACCCTTCTATCACACATCACACCTGACATTTTTCTCCATCCGCTCCAGCCTGCCTGGACACGCTTCTTCACCTCTTTTCCACACTCTCCATTGCTCTAGACAGTTGACCCCAAATACTTAAAATGCTCCACCTTCTTTATCTATTCTCCCTGTAGCATCACTCTTGCACTTGGATCCCTCTCATTCACACACATATATTCCGTCTTGCTGCTACTGATCTTAATTCCTCTCCTTTCCAGGGCATATCTCCACATCTCTAGTTTCTCCGCCACCTGTTCCCAGTTCTCGCTACAGATCACAATGTCATCTGCAAACATCATGGTCCAAGGAGATTCTTGTCTAACATTATCTGTCAGCCTGTCCATCACCATAGCAAACAAGAAGGGGCTCAGAGCTGACCCCTGGTGGAGTCCCACCTCAACCTTGAATTCCCCAGTCATACCGACAGCGCATCTCACAACTGTCTTACAGTCATGATACATGTCTTGCACCGCTCTGACATACTTTTCCGTCACTCCAGACTTCCTCATGGAATGCCACAGCTCTTCTCTGGGCACCCTGTCATACGCTTTCTCCAGATCTACAAAGACACAATGCAATTCCTTCTGACCTTCTCTCTAGTTCTCTATCAGCATTCTTAAAGCAAACACTGCATCTGTCGTACTCTGTTTTGGCATGAAGCCATACTGCTGCTCACAAATTTTCACTTCTGCTCTTCATCTAGCTTCAACTACTCTTTCCCAGAGTTTCATTGTATGGCTCATCAACTTAATTCCTCTGTAATTAGTACAACTCTGCACATCTCCTATGTTCTTAAAAATGGGCACGAGTACACTTCATCTCCATTCTTCAGGCATCTGTTTACCATCTAAGATCTTGTTGAATAACCCAGTCAGGAACACCACCTCCACCTCTCCTAGACACTTCCATACCTCGATTGGTAAATCATCAGGCCCGAGTGTCTTTCCCCCCTTCATCCTCTTCAGCGCCCTCCTCACTTCATCCTTGCTAATGCTTGCTACGTCTTGGTCCACAACAGTCACGTCTTCTACTCTTTGTTCCTTCTCATTTTCCTCATTCATCAATTCTTCAAAGTACTCTTTCTATCCACCCAGTGCTTGTCTTACCTCCTTCCTAAATGTCATGCAACACTCTTCCTTATATATATATATATATATATATATATATATATATATATATATATATATATATATATATATATATATATATATATATACAGTATACTCATCCATGCTATCAAGGTGGCCTCCTCCTCAGGTGCGCGTGTGCTCACCCTAAATATGTCGCGGACGTAATGAGTCATGTGGTATTCGTTGATGTCCAGGGGCAAGGTCAACTGTGGTTCAACCTGAACTTTGGGAGCCTCGACCAGCGCCAGACAGTCCGAGTGCACTTCCGTACCACCTGGGAACGCGCACACAAACACACACGCACTTGTACTTTTACACACACGCATGAACGGCATGTGTTTATTTATAGCGATGTCCCCGTACGCACCTGAAACTGCCTGAAGCAGCGCCGCCAACTCAGCGTGGATGGGCAGCGCAGTCACGTTCACCACTTCTCGCTTGATGCGGTCCTACACAAGCACGCACACACACACACACACACACACACACACACACACACACACACACACACACACACACACACGCACGCACGCACGCACACACACACACACACACACACACACACTCACACACACATTAACACGTATTCCTGTTTCAACGTTTTTGTGAGGTCCGGGTAACACACTTTCTGAACACACACACACACAAAAACACACACACACAAAACCACACACACACACACACACACACACACACACACACACACACACACACACACACACACACACACACGCACACACACACACACACGCGTACCCATTTTTTCCCACATATGAGCACCTTCCTCCTCATCTTCCTCACTCACCTCTTCAGCCTTCCTGGCCGGCTCCAGCACCATCTGACAAAGATACAACACAAGGCAAAGTTCCATAACGTGGTTTACCAATGAAGAAAATATTTGTCACTTTGTCAAATCCAAATGTGACAGTCCCATTCTTAGCCCAGTCAAAACTGCCAGTTGTGGACGTACCCTGATGTAGCGCTGCCGGTTGACGAGGATTCGCACAGTTGCGCCCAAGGCAACGAAACCTTCCCTGTGACGGGCAAACCTCTTCCTGTCCGTGCAAGTGTGAAACGGCAGCAACGACAAGAAGGTCGGCAAAGGTTGTTTTGGAGAAAGCCGCACCATCGCTTACCTCGCAAGGAACCCTTTGCATCGCGCCTGCAGCAGCGTCACGCGGCGTCGAAACTCCAAAAAGTTCTTGCGGATGAAGTACATCCGCGCATATCGCTGGAGTGTGAGGGCGGCGATGTTGAGCATGCAGTCTCGCTTGCCCTCCAGGAGCTGGTGCAGATCCTCTTTCAGGAAGATCTGCGTGCAAGCACGAAAGTATTGAACGACGTTCGAGTCTTCTATGCGTGAGTGGGTGCGTGTTGGTGTACCTTGGTGACTCCCAGCTGGTAGGAGCCGACCTTGACGGGTCCCAGCTTTCGCAGCATGATCACACAGTTTTCCCCATCGGCAGCGGGTGGTTCTTTCAGGCAGAGCAGCCCTTTGTACCTGCGTACACGCATGCAAATAAACCATTGGCCCGTCTGCATATTTGCACCGGTGACCCACCTTGTGAGGAAGCTGTGAAAAGTCCATCTGGCGGGATAGCCCTCCTTGCGGATTTGGATGGCCTCCATGATTCCGGAGTAGCGCAGTTGCATGCTCACCAGGTCCGCGTCAAACATCGCCGGTTCCTGAAGCGGGAACCAAACACCCATGTGGGCATTTTTTACTTTATTTATTTTTTTGGAACGACAGTGATACCTTGGCTTACGAACTTAATTGGTTGGTTGGAGTGTGTAAGGCGAAAAGTGCGTATCTCAAATATTAATTTCCCATAGGAAACCATTAAAATGAGAATAATCTGTTCCCAGGTCCCCATAAAACATAATTTTCTACTTTCCAATTTTCTAAGTCTTAAAACTGCACAAAATATACCTTATTTTATGTAGAATAATTATGCTATGGTATTGTAATAATAATAAACTAATAAATAAACTATACAATATAATAAAGTCACTTTATTTACCTTTGTGATGGTCATCGATGAAAAGGTTTTTTCAGACGTCATCTGTACTTCTTTGAAGGTGTCGGACGTTTCGTTTCTTATCCATGATGCTTCTTTAGCGAACTAAAGTCTTGCTGGTAGTTTTGGCCATATATATATATATATATATATATATATATATATATATATATATATATATATGTATAAATCCTCGTCTCACCCCTCCTGGGTGGTGTCTGTCCCCCATTTTAGCTCGGGGAGGCCAGGAAGCTTGAGGGCTCTGCGCAGTATCCGTGCTGTTCCCAGCACTGCGCTTTTCTGGACCGAGATATCCGATGTTGTTCCCGGGATCTGTTGCAACCACTTGTCGAGTTTGGGGGCACGACTGTCACCTTTACCTTCCAGGCTCTCTCCAGCTCCTCTCTGAGCCCTTGGTATTTCTCAATTTTCTCATGTTCCTTCTTTCTGATGTTTCCATCACTCGGGACCGCTACATCCACGACAACGGCTTTCCTTTCCCCTTTATCTATGACCAGGATATCAGGTTGGTTGGCCATTACCATCTTGTCAGTATCTGGAAGTCCCACAGGATCTTTGCTCGGTCATTCTCTACTACTTTGGGAGGTGTTTCCCATTTTGACCTTGGGGTTTCCAGTCCATACTCTGCACAGATGTTTCGATAGACTATGCCAGCCACCTGGTTATGGCGCTCCATGTAGGCTTTCCCTGCCAGCATCTTACACCCTGCAGTGATGTGTTGGATTGGCTCAGGTGCCTCTTTGCACAACCTACACCTTGGGTCTTGTCTGGTGTGGTATATCCCTGCCTCTATGGCTCTGGTGTTCAGGGCCTGCTCTTGAGCAGCCAGGATGAGTGCCTCTGTGCTGTCCTTTAGGCCAGCCCTCTCTAGCCACTGATAGTACTTCTTGAGATCAGCCACTTCTGCTATGGTTCGGTGGTACATCCCGTGTAGGGGCTTTTCCTCCCATGATTGTACCACTTCCAGCACCTCATCCTCTGTTCCCCATTGTCTGAGACATTCTCTGAGTACATCATCCGTTGGAGCCTTCTCTTTGATGTATTCATGGAGCTTGGATGTTTCATCCTGGACAGTGGCTCTCACACTCACTAGTCCCCGGCCTCCTTCCTTACAGCTTGTGTCCAGTCTCAGGGTGCTGGACTTGGGATGGAACCCTCCATACATGGTGAGGAGTTTTCGGGTCTTAACATCCGTGGTCTGAATCTCATATATATATACAGTAAAGTCTCGTTATATCGATATTCAAGGGAGTCCGACAAAATATCGATATAACCGGGACTATCGATATATCCGACCCTGTTTGCATGTAATTTTCTCCGTGCGTGCATAGAAATGTATATATATATATATATATATATATATGCATAGAAATGTATATATATATATATATATATATATATATATATATATTGGATTGGATTGGATATGCCTTTATTAGTCTCACAGTGGAGAAATTTACATTTCACAGCAGCAAAGTGATGACAGGAATGAAAGTAGAAAAACAAAATACATGAGCTGCTGGAAAGGCAGCCACTCTCGCGGCGCCGTCTTGAAGTCAAAAGAACAAAAAAAAACCTAAATAACAAATAATATGACGGCATAGAGACAATATGACAAAACAAAGACACAGAGAGAGATTCATTCTTCAGGACTTGCTGTACCCTCTTTGTGATGACATGAAGCAGTTCTAGATGAAAGAGGAGAGGATCAAAGCGTCTTTCCACCAGTGGATCAGGGCCATCATGGTGGAATGTGCACGTCGACTACAAGCTAAATGGTGAAACCAAACAGGCAGCTGTAGCATCCATTGACGAAAAGAGATTGTCTCACATCTCCTGTTCCACATAAATCTGCTTCAATTCCAAGGCGCAACAGTTCCACATATATATATATATATATATATATATATATATATATATATATATATATATATATATATATATATATATATATATATATATACATTTCTATGCACGCACGGAGAAAATTACATGCAAACAGGGTCGGATATATCTTCTTGAGATCAGCCACTTCTGCTATGGTTCGGTGGTATATATATATATATATATATATATATATATATATATATATATATATATATATATATATATATATGTATATATATATATATATCCTCGTCTCACCCATTTCTGTCCCCATTTCAGCTCGGGTCCTCTACCAGAGGCCAGGAAGCTTGAGGGTTCTGCGCAGTATCCGTGCTGTTCCCAGCACTGCGTTTTTCTGGACCGAGATATCCGATGTTGTTCCCGGGATCTGTTGCAACCACTCGTCGAGTTTGGGGGTCACTGCCCCAAGTGCTCCGACCACCACAGGCACGACTGTCACCTTTACCTTCCAGGCTCTCTCCAGCTCCTCTCTGAGCCCTTGGTATTTCTCGATTTTCTCATGTTCCTTCTTTCTGATGTTCCCATCACTCGGGACCGCTACATCCACGACAACGGCTTTCCTTTCCCCTTTATCTATGACCACGATATCTGGTTGGTTGGCCATTACCATCTTGTCAGTCTGTATCTGGAAGTCCCACAGGATTTTTGCTCGGTCATTCTCCACCACCTTGGGAGGTGTTTCCCATTTTGACCTTGGGGTTTCCAGTCCATACTCCGCACAGATGTTTCGGTAGACTATGCCAGCCACCTGGTTATGGCGCTCCATGTAGGCTTTCCCTGCCAGCATCTTACACCCTGCAGTTACGTGTTGGATTGTCTCAGGTGCCTCTTTGCACAACCTACACCTTGGGTCTTGTCTGGTGTGGTATATCCCTGCCTCTATGGCTCTGGTGTTCAGGGCCTGCTCTTGAGCAGCCAGGATGAGTGCCTCTGTGCTGTCCTTTAGGCATATATATATATATATATATATATATATATATATATATATATATATATATATATATATATAGACAGAGAGAGAGAGAGTGAGAGAGAGAGAGATTCCGACTGTCCACTAGTATTATCCCTTGACTCCCTGACTCCTTTTCTCAACAAGAAAAGGAGTCAAAACATATCAGGAGAGCACTCACAAACTGTGGGTACACTTAGTGGTCATTTAACAAATGTCAGAAAGAAAGAATAGGGAATGAAACCAAAAATTCTGAAGATACTAAAAGGAGAGGAGGTGCACTACCTTACATTGCAGGAGTTTCTAAAAATCTAGAAAGAGTTCTTTGGCAACATAAAATTCCTACTTATTTCAAACCGATAAACACTTTAAGGCAAAAATTAGTGCATCCAAAAGATACGCTGCCAAATGAAAAACAAAGTACTGTAGTTTATTCGATACATGATACATGATACAAAATGGAACTGTATAGTGCCACTTAGCAGTTGTTTTTTTTGACGACGATACTAGTGCAGCGTGTTCTACCGGAAACAAATTCCTTGTGTGTTCTACATACTTGGCAATAAAGATGATTCTGATTCTGATTTTGATTCTGACATTGTAAGAATGTAAATTGTGAAGAGCAGTACATTGCTGAGACTAAACAAATTCTCATAAAAAGACTTTATCAACATCGTAGGGATAATACTAGTGAGCCTCAATCTGCAGTACATATGCAAATAAAAGCTAGCAACCACTCATTTGACAACAATGAGGTTAAAATCTTAGCGAAGGTAAATAGATGGTTTTAAAGGGAAGTAAAAGAAGCTATTTTCATAAAACAGCATAATTCTTCACTAAACCGGCATGGTGATGTGAGGTTAGGTTTGGATCGTTCGTACAACAGACTGCCTGGGCAACATAGGCTTAGTTATGCTGATGAGGTGATCGGATTGGATTGGATTTGCCTTTATTAGTCTCACAGTAGAGAAATTTACATTTCACAGCAGCAAAGTGATACCAGGGCAAATGAGGCTATTAGGCCAGTTGTCAGTCAGGACACTAGAAGTAATCATTGGAGCCGCAGGGAGTCGTCCTCTGTTCCCCCTAACCTGAGAGCAGGGACCAATCATCGCAGAGTCCAGCACCACCACGTCTGGACAATAGGGATATATAAACGGCCGAAACTATCAGCAAGACTTTAGTTGGCTGAAGAAGCATCTTGGATAAGAAGCGAAACGTCCGACCCCTTCAAAGAAGTAGTGATGACGGCTGAAGAAACCTTTTCATCGATGGACCACTCCTGTACGACTGAGAGCTGACACAGACCTTTGTGATGGTCATTGATGGCTTGATGGAATGGAGTGGCCGGTTTCATCAGCATTAAACTTGATGAGGAACGTAGCCTTCTTCCAATGCTGGATTCTTGACTAATCATGTGCATTTTTAACCAAAATCTGGGGCCGGGGAATAGAGGACAAAAAAAGTCGGCTGCAATTTCCTTGTTAGGAGAACGGGCTCGTTTGCGAACGACACATCACTCATTGTGGCACTCCGTGTGTATCCCGAAAAATAGTTTGTATGCCAAGATTAAATTCTCCTGAATATAAACTTCGTAAGCCAAAAAGTTTGTTAGCCAAGGCGTTCGTAAGCCAAGGTATTACTGTACATCACGTGGCGTCATACCTTCTGTCTGTTGGGCTTGATGCAGCGCACAAAGTAAGGGCGACACCTTGAAAATGAAAAGGATGCCACATGGAGGAAATAGAGGCTGAGCGTTCATTCCCCTGTGATCTTTTCTACCTCTCCATCTTCTCCAGCAGTTCCTGCAAGCTGCTCTGGAACTTGGCCCCCACCGTGCCGGCCTGCAAGCGGCGAGCGCTGCTGCTGCGCCGCGCGCCACGGTGCTTCTTCAACACTGCTTTGGAATGCTTCAGGAAGAGGTCGGCAACAAGCTGGTGACACACACACGCACACACATCGTAAGCTTGGAGGTAGATGGCACGGAGAGGACTTCAAAACAGTCTAACTGTGTTTTTGCTGCTGATGAAAAGGTCCACGACATCTTGGCGGACCACGTCAAAGTTCTTGTCCAGAAACTTGTGGACCTGGAAGAACCAACACAGGCGACGACCTTGAACCACCATCGCGGACCAGTGTTCCGCATGAAGGACGAGCTCCAGAAAAGTACCTGGTAGGTGACTTGGCCGGCAAAGTGTTTGAGGGTGAACTCGGGCAGCAGCAACTTTGGCTTGGCATACAGGGGGTGGTCGCTGTGGTGATAATGGCACTTGTGCAGGAACGTGTGATCTGTGGCCTGATTGGCAGAAGAGCAGTTGGTGGGGTTTGGGTTCTGATGTGCTTCCCTTGGAGGCGGTTGGTCGCAAAAGCCGACCTGTGGAAAACCACACTGGTCATCCAGAATGCGCAGGATCCCATGAGGCTTTGCGCCGATGAGGTCCAGGCAAGCCCGGTTGTGGCCGAAGGGCAGCTGCCGCCACTGGATCTGCTCGCGCATGTACTCCTCCTACGAAACGGCCGGTACAAAGTGTCACTGTGATCATAAACACAACGAGACGTGCTAAAAAGTTTTTCCCTCACCTGCTCCTGTTGGATGATTACTTTGTTGAAGAAGAACTGCAAAGTTTCATTGGCAAAGTTGATGCACAGCTGCTCAAAACTGTTTACTTGCAGCTCCTACAGAAGTCGGATTCAAAGTGAGGCAACGTCAATGTCAGTCTTAGTCCGGGTGAAGCTAAGGTTCAAATGAACCTCAGTCAATCATCAATCAATCCATCAATAAAATGGGACCTCAAAACCATAAATGTCCAGTATGGAGATGTAGAGTGCCTCGTTGTGGGGGTACACCCGTCCGTTAATACGCTCCGTCAACCAGTTGAAGAGCAGCGAATAGAGGATCTTGGCAACGGCGTCTCTACGAGACAAGCGCAACTGGGTTGCTATGGAAACAAGAGAACCTGGTGCCTATGGAAACAGGAAGGCATCTGAAAAGATAACCCTCCCCTCCCAACCCCAACCTCTCTGCGCACCCACAAAAACCTTGACTCACTTCATCCTTCCGTGCCCCTTCCAAAGATGGGAAGTGAATGTCAAAAAGGTCCCCATCAGCAGTCGTCTTTTCTGACCAATTTTAGTTGAAAAAAGATCGATTTTGGTCCGTAATATGTCAGAAAATGAAAATACATTTTGGGCGTCAACATCCCTTACAAAGAATCAGCACAGGCGGGCAGCTGGCGCTGAACGTTGGCATCTCTTCTCTGAGTGCAAAGCTGGTCGTCCACAGGGGTGTGAAGGCCGACAGGGAACCACCACAGGTGGGCAACTGGGGCTGAATGTTGGCCTCAATTCGGTGGTTCGCTGGCGGCCTCCACACCTCCGTGGATGAACGGCTTGGCACTTGGAGAATAGAGGCCGAACTTGAGCCACGGCTGCCTGCCTGTTGTGGTTCCTTGGCGGCCTCACCACATTCGTGGATGAGCGGCTTGGCACTGCACAAAAGAATCGGTCTGCTTTTGCGCCAACCAGAAGTTTTCGGAAGAACTTTAAAATCAAACGCCAGAGTACGAAAAATGCGCTCCCTCCTCCGAGAACTGGTCGAGAGGCAAGCGACAGCATTTTGGACCAACTGGAGACGCTTCATCGAGGATTGATTGACACTGAATCCAGGCGGGGATGTGACCAAGCTAGAAGTCACAGAAAGTAAATCCCAAAAAAGTGGTCTTGAACTGACCTGGCATCCATGGCGCTCTCCACGGTGAGCGGAGTGGCGATCTTTTCCCTGACTGTGTCCTACAACCACAACAAGCTGCCTGTCAAGCCTCGCTGCGCCGTCGGTGCGCCATAGCCGCGCAGCGCTGTCACCTGCGCGGCTCTCACCATGACTTTGAAGGTGATGCACTTTTGCAGGCCCTCGGGCGACACCTGCAGAAGCTCGGCGACCACTTGGATCTCCCTAGTGCTCACCACTACTGCCGACGCCGTCGATTCGTCACTGCCGCCGGCCTACAGGGGTCATCCTCAATCGTTATTGTCAACTTTCAAATCACCATTGAAGCAATCTCGAATCTTCGTCGTATTTACGATTTGATTATTAAGTATTTGAGGTAAATAATATATATATATATATATATATATATATATATATATATATATATATATATATATATATATATATATATATATATATAGTCAAACGGTTGTAAGTCGAAATCCATTCTAAATGGCCGAAGCAAAAGCAAAGTTTATATGCTCTGTACTGGATCTGTACTGTACAACTACTGTACCGAGTGTAGTCATGCGGTAGATTGCTGTGCGAGAGTGAGTTGCTGGCTGGCCAAAATTGTCGTACGGGCACCGCTCGCGCGTTGCGGTGCCAGGCAGAGAGTTAAAAAAAAAAAGGTCTGGCGCTGGTGGTCGTAAGTACGGGTGGACGTAAGTCGGGCCGGTCGTAAGTTGGATGTTACCTGTATATACGGATAGTTTTTTTTAATAGTTGCCCCGCCCTGTCAGTTGGCCCTGCCCCCAGACTTCCGGTTACGACACGTAACCTGCTGCGACTGGAAGTAGACGTTGCCGAGATGGAGGATGGAGGACAGGAGCCGGTAGACGGCCTTGTGCTCCTCGTTATTGAAGCGCAGGATGGCCATGGCGCTCAGGAGTCGCCGGAAGTCCTCACCATCGTCCTTGCCGGCGATTTTACAATCGCCTCCCTGTGCCCACAATCACCCGCAAGCCATGAAAACAAATGTAAATGTAAGTATGATTGGATTGGATTGGATTTGCCTTTATTAGTCTTGCAGTGGAGAAATTTACACACAACACACAACATACTGCTCTGGCGATCAGCGAGGTTGTGAAAAAGCTCCCGTTGCGGCTTGGAATTGAAGCAGATTGACGTGGAAGGGCAGATGTGAGACATTCTCCTTCGTCAATGGATGTTACAGCTTCCTGTTTGCTTTCAACATTTAGCTAGTAGCAAACATGCACATTTCAACATGACGTCCCTGATCCACTGGTGAAAAGGACATTTTCATCCTCTCCTCTTTCTTCTAGAACTGCTTCATACAAAAAAAAGCTAACAGCCAGCCAGCTAGACAGCCAACAGCTAGCCTGCTAATGGATGGCTAATAAATAGCTAATGGATAGCCAGATAGCCAATAGCTAACAGCCAGCCAGCTGCACAGTTAATAGCTATCCAGCTGGATAGCCAATAGCGAGCCAGCCAGATAGCCAAAAATATATTTTTCTTGAGCACATCCTCATAAGTACGTTTTGAATCGTGCGATCATTTAGCTAGCTAGCTAGCTAGCTAGCTTACTTTTGATCTATTTGAGTTATTCTGGGTTGAGTGAACACTGGCGCATGTGGCTGCCGCTGCTTACCCACAGAAATACTTATCCGGGGACTGTAATAATAATAATAATAATAAAATAAAAATAATAATAATAATAATAATACCAATACATGACATTTTAAGTGCCTTTCAAAGCTCTCAAGGACACTTTACAGTCACAAACAAGCATAGGTCCTATAAATAAAATACAATCACAAATAGAATACAAAAAATAAAATACAATTATAAATAGAAACAAGAGAGAGCTACACAGAAAATGCAATTTTAAATAGGTGGGCGTAATGGATGTTACGAATGTTGGGAGGAAGTGAGTTCCAAAGTTTTGGGGCAGAGCAGCTGAAGGCTCTGTCACCCATCGTGCTGAGACGGGCAGTTTTTAAAGGCAAAATGAAATAATTATTATTATGAATTGTATTTTGTTTTTCTACTTATTCCTTGCCTTTCCTCTTCCTTTCATCACTTTGCTGCTGTGCAATGTCAATTTCTGCACTACGAGACTAATCTAATCCAATCCAATCCATAAATTGTCACCCGACATTCGTTCTGTCACTGTGTTGACTCCAAACAAAGTGACAGCTTTCCGTTTTTGCGGTCATTAAGTCTCATCTGGAGATTGACAAGTCATTTGGCAACCCAAAAATGGATTTTGCTGTGCTGAATTGTGTTGGGTTGTGCTTGCACCTGGTTGAGATAGTAGTAGGTCTCAGCATCCTGGAGATAAAGCCAGCGTTTCTCGTGCGGAGGAAGGCCAGCTAGCATCTCGTAGAAGATGTGGTAGTTTCTCTCTGATTTGGCCTGACCATGACAAAACAATAATAATAAAAAAAAAACACACATAACATTTCAATATTGGATACCAAAGTTTGCACCTCCTTCTTTGTGAACAATGGCATCTTAGTTTTTATGCTTGGCTAAATGCTAACTTCATTTCTTTTCAAGCTGAGCCCTGATAATGTTTTCATTCAACGAGGCAAATACCAAAAACAAAATCTGGTGATAAGTGAATTTAAAAATGCAGAAACTGAAAATCAGCGTGTGGGGGGGTGGTTCTGTTATCAAAAATAAATAAATCTGCGTAAGCTCTCAGTCGTACAGGAGTGGTCCATCGATGAAAAGGTTTCTTCAGCCGTCATCTGTACTTCTTTGAAGGTGTCGGACGTTTCGCGTCTCATCCAGCAGGCTTCGTCAACGAGCTAAATTTTGCTGGTAGCTCTGACAAGCTATATATATATATATATATATATATATATATATATATATATATATATATATATATATATATATATATATATATATATATATATATATATATATATATATATATATTGCTTCTTTTACTCCCCTTTCAAACCATGTATGTTCGTTCACTAAGATTTTGACCTCATTGTCGACAACTGAGTGGGGCTAGCTTTTAGATGCATATCTACTGCCGATTGAGGCCCACTCGTATTATCCCTGCGATGTTGATAGTTTTTTTTTGAGAATTTGTTTAGTCTCCCCAATGTACTGCTCTTTACAATTTTCATTCTTACAATGTATTGAATAAACTACATTACTTTGTATTCATTCATTCATTTGGCAGCCTATCTTTTGGATGCACTAATTTCTGCCTCAAAAGGTTTATCGGTTTGAAATAAGTAGGAATTTTGTGTTGCCAAAGGACTGTTTGTAGTTTTTCAGAAACTCCTGCAATGTAAGGTACTGCTCTCTCTCCTCCTTTTTGTGTTCCATTACCTATTCTTTCTTTCTGACATTTGTTAAATGTCCACTGAGGGTACCCACAGTTTGTGAGTGCTCTCCTGATATGTTTTGACTCCTTTTCTCTACCTTCAACGCTTGTTGGTATTAGTTTAGCCCTATGCTGGAGGGTTCTGATAACTCCTAGTTTGTGTTGTAAAGGGTGGTTAGAATCAAAAAGTAAGTATTGGTCAGTGTCCGTAGCCTTCCTAAAGACTTCTGTTTTTAGCGCTCTGTCCTCTTTAATAATTACTTTACAATCCAAAAAGGCTAGTTGGTTGTCTTTAATGTCCTCACGAGTAAATTTAATGTTGATGTCTACCGTGTTGAGGTGATCTGTGAAGGATTGAATTTCTTGTTTTTTTAATTAGGACAAAAGTATCGTCCACATATCTAAACCAGTGTCTAGGTTTTGTCCCCGGGAAGGATGTGAGGGCCTGTTTCTCCATCTCTTCCATGTACAGATTAGCCACGATGGGTGAAACTGGTGAGCCCATAGCACAACCATGAATTTGTTTGTAGAATTTTTCCTTAAATTGAAAATACGTAGTATTAAGTCAGATTTCCAATAATTGTCAGATGTGGTCCGGTTTAAGTTTGGTTCTTTCATGCAGAGAAACGTCCGCCAGCAGTCTCACCACTGAGACTGCTGCTGGGGTTGGGACAGATGTAAAGAGAGAAGTCACATCGTAAGATGCCAATGATTCCTCAGGTTCTACAAACCCTGTGGTGTTCTCTACGTGATATTCTGTGTTACCAACCAACGGAGCTAAGATAGTCTTTAAATATTTGGCTACATTGTATGTAGAGGAGTCAATGCTACAAACAACGAGTCTGAGGGGGCACCCTTCTTTATGTATTTTTGGCAGGCCATAGATACATGGCGTGGTCTCTCCCGGGTGTAATCTAAAATACATCTGTTTGTCTACATGTTTACCTTTTTCTAACTTTTGGAGACAGTCTATCAGTTCTTTCTTGTATCTATTGGAAGGGTCCCGTTTTAGTTGCTCATAAATGGAAGAATCACAGATTAACATATTTATTTTGTCTTCATAATCCGATGTGTTGAGAAGCACTGTACACCTACCCTTGTCTGCTGGCAAAATAGTAATATTTTAATCTTTTTGTAGAGTAGTTAACGCCTTTCTCTCTTCTCATGTTATGTTGGACGGAGGTGGTTTGGCACTTCTAAGAAGGGCTGATATTTTAATGCGCAGATCATCTGCCTCTGCATAGGAAAGTAGCTGTGTTTATTGTAGGTATTGTTTTAGGAGTAATTGGGAAATTTAAACCTTTGGTTAATACCGCCTTTTCTGTCTCTGAGAGATCTCTGTCTGACAAATTTTTGATCCAATTCTCCCTTGAAATCTGCTCATACCTAATTTTGCCCGTGTTTAAAAGTAGCTGTGATTGTTTCTATAAAAGTAATTTTTGAAATTTACCCTTTTGTCTCTCTTTGGTTTTGCTGTGCTGCCTCATGTATACGGATTTGGTAAATTCACACACTTTCTGATAGATTTTGTGGGTAAATTCAGTTTGCAATCGTTGATAATAAGTTTCTATTTCTGACTGTTTGCTTTTTATCTCTATGTTTAGTCTCCTAATTTGCAAATGTAGTATTTTCTTAGAGCATGGACCAATCATAGCAGAGGTCTGGCACCGCTACCTCTGGACAGTAGGGATATATACAGTAAAGTCTCGTTATATCGATATTCAAGGGAGTCCGAAAAAATATCGATATAACCGGGACTATCGATATATCCGACCCTGTTTGCATGTAATTTTCTCCGTGCGTGCATAGAAATAGTATCGATATAACCGGGACTATCGATATATCCGATATCAATATAACGAGACTTTACTGTATATATATAAAGTCTCGTTATATCGATATTCTTGGGAGTCGGAAATAATATTGATATAACCGGACTATCGATATATCCGATCCTGCGGCATGTAAATTTTCTCCTTGCGTTCATAGAAATAGTATCGTCATAAGCAGTACTATCGATATAACCAATATCGATATAACGAGACTTTACTGTATCTATATATATCCAGTGTGCCTTATACACTGGAAAATATGGAAAAAATAACTTGTTATCAGGCAAATTGTTTTTTTTTTCATTTTGAAAAAAAAACCCCATGAAGCTTATGTGTTTATTTCACTGCACACTATATATACGTATATATATATATATATATATATATATATATATATATATATATATATATATATATATATATATATATATATATATATATATATATATATAGGCCCTAAACTAACAGCTAATTGTAGTTCCCTGACGAAGCCTCTTGGATGAGAAGCGAAACGTCCGACACCTTCAAAGAAGTACAGATGACGGTTGAAGAAACATTTTCAAAAATAAATAAAGATGACAAATAATCAGAAGTAAAGGCAACATTTCACATCCAGTCAAGATGGGACACAATGGGATAACAAAATGGGACGACGGTATTGGAAAAGGAGGGCAGATGCATCCAAGTGATCTTTCTTGGAATAGACGACCCAACACTCGCATGCACATGGTCACGCGGGTGTGGGGTGTGAGGTCTTCTCAGTCCCGCAGACGGCAGACGCTATTGATGAAGATGTTTGATGGACATTGGGATGAAAGAGGCTCGTTGTCATGTTGGACAGGATGTCCAACGCTGACTGACTCATCAATCTCCTCTTTCGCACACTCTGACTCACTTGTAGGAAGATGCCGCCTGGACGCCCGCGCGGGTGTTTGTGTGTATGCATACGAGTGTGTGTGTGTCTATTTTACCTGAAAGACAATGCGAGACTTCTCCAACAGGTATTGAGACGTTATGGCACCGCTGATTACACCCCTGGTTAATCCGGTTGAAGTGGACACACACACACACACACACACACACACACACACACACACACACACACACACACACACACACACACACACATACACACACACACACACACACACACACACACACACACAGAGTTGAGTTAAGTAACAATAAGGATACATGTGCTATGCGTGAGGGTCTTGCTTGGCCCAGATTAACTTGTCACCCAAGTGTGTTCACGTCATACATACGAGTGTTGAATTCCGTTTGTGTGCGTGTGTTGCTGTGTCGTTATCACAGCGGACATGACTCACAAGCTCACGGTGAAATAAACATAAGCTTCATGTTTTTTTTTTGTTTTTGTTTTTTTTTTCAAAATGGAAAAAAAACAATTTGCCTGATAACAAGATATTTTTTCCGTATTTTCCAGTGTATAAGGCACACTGGAGTATGAAGTGGGAGGTCAACACCAAGGCCATCCTCAGAAAGGCCCAAGAGAGGATGGACTTCCCGAGGCCGCTAAAGAAGCACGGCCCGTCACAGGAGGTGCTTCCACATTTCTACAAGGCTGTCATCCAATCAATCCTGTGTTCGTTCCACACAAAAATGGACAAAATCCGACTTCAAGGGACAGTTAGGAGGGCGGAAAAACTCTCAGACCCCGCCCTAGCCACTTTCGAGGACTTGCACACTGCAATAATCCAAACAAGGGCGCGGAAAATCTGACTGGACGCTCCGGACCTTGCCCACCACCTTTTCCAGCGACTCCCCTCATGCAGGCGCTACCAAATCCAGCAGACATTTAAACAGCTTTTTCCCCCAAGCCATTAACTCTGTAAACAGTAACCCAAATAGAACTGTATAGTGCCTCCATTTTTTGATGATACGAGTGCAGAGTGTTTTACCGGAAACAAATTCCTTGTGTGTTCGACATACTTGCCGTTAAACATGATTCAGATTCTGATTCTGATTCTGATATGACTTTACATATAAGGCGCAGCGGGGTATAAGGCGCAGGGTAATTTTTGGTAGATAAATAAGGCTTCTGGATGCTCCTTATACACCGGAAAATACAGTGACTCAAATGAAATGTGTTATTATTATTATTATTATTATTATTATTATTATTATTATTATTATTATTATTATATAAAATACATAATAAAAGCCAACATATTTGCGAACAATTATGGGTTGTTTTTCTGAGATTAAAATGTGAAAGAAACACCGGATCATTTGGAAGTTGGGACAGTGGACTCACTCCTCCATGCACATCTGCATGAATTTGCCAAAACGTGAAGAGTTGTCGTTGCGCACCGTTTTGGCATTGCCAAAGGACTCCAATAGGGGTGTGGCTTCCAGGATCTATGATGTAAATACACATTAGCATGGTAACCACCAAACATCTAGACCTTTCAATGCCTTACCTCAATCTGACGGGGCACAATCGAAACCAAGAAAAGAGAGAATGGAATGAGCCAAATATTTGCTTGTAACTCACAACCAATGGCTTCATCAAAATGACAGAAGAACCTGTTGCATCACGTTGCGCTTGTGATGGATGGCTGTCAGGTAGCGTAGGATCACTTTGGTGGCTTCTGTCTTCCCGGACCCACTTTCTCCACTGCCGACAAATCATTTCAAACAGGGGTGCAATTCAATATGTGGGGGGAAAAACGTGGAACAAACGGGATCCAAATTTAGTACCTGATCACAATACACTGGTTTTCTTTGGCATCCATCAGGTTGGTGTAGGAGAGATTAGCGAGGGCAAAAAGATGACTGCGACAAAAATAATAGAATATAACGGTCACCGCCGAAGTCGCCCGCTGGTGTTTTTAGGAATGCTTTACCCAAACCTTGACAAACACCACAGTCTGAAGAAATTAGTTGCACGCAAATGTGCAGTGGTAAGACGTGTACAATAAAATGCGGGTCTTACGGAGGGTTGCCACTCAGGCCATGTCCCTCGTACTGTCGTACTATGTCCGTGCCGTAAATGTTGAGCAGCTTGTAGGGGTTGAGGGAGACCAGGATGCTGCCAATGTATGTCTTTTGGAGGAGAAAATCAATGGCTATTTGTATCATGTAACTCATTCCTCTTGGGATATTACATGCACATGAGAAAATTACGTAAATGAGCTCCTGGTCGTAGCGTTTCTTCAGGCTCATCAGGACGGTGGTCTCATTCAGGTCACTGAAATTAAACAGGTAGGATGTGGACAATACTTTGTCTACCAATGAGCTCCTGAATGTTGTAATTGTGAGTCTTACGGAAGCTGCGTCAAGTCCTCCACGCCCTCTGCCCAGCGCTTCACCCTGTGGCTGGTCGATGGCATGCTGAGGACAGAATAGATCTACAAAAAAGTGTTGTTAGCCTGTCGGATCAGGTCATCATGGTCCGGATTTGAGATGATTCTCTGTGAACTAGTACCTTGTCGTACCAGCTCTGCCCAGGAACCCTCTCTCGCACAGGAGTCCAATCTGGATCCTGAAGCTCTTCGTTCTCAACGGTTGGTGACGGTAAATAGCCATCCAAAACACCGGTCTCCCTATACATCGACCACTTGGCCAGTTGCTGGACTGTGTCTTGAGGCAAAACTCTCTCAGCTGCCCACACGTTCTCCCCCGTTTCGCCGCCACCTCTTGCATTCCGTGCCCAGTGGCCTGAGTGTGGCCCGTAGGCAGTGTAGCGATTATCCATGCCGTACAGTTCTGGTGGGGGTCTGTACGAAGCGTAGCGAAGCTGCTGGTTTTGTATGGCGTAGGCCAAGTTCGGATTGTGAAACCGTCTTGTTAGAAGAGAGTCATCCGGCAGTCTGTGGCATAAACGTAACTCAAGTTAAACCTTTCATGTGACATGTCAACAATGACTCTTTCCCTGATTTATCTCTGCGGTTGGCTTCCTGACCGATAACGGATGCCACGCAGATGATTATTCTTCAATGCAGAGGTTAGGTTCGGACTTTTGGGTTTTGGTGCCCCCGTGAACGAAGAGTTTGGAGGGAGTTGGAAGTGATCGGAAGAGCGCAAGGTCAAGTTCTTGCTCAGAGCAGCAGTGAGGTTAGGAGTCACAGGCTGCTGACCAGGGATGACCAGGGAACCATCACGCAATTGATAAGAAGCACTCCGGATGTCTTGATTGGCAAGAGCCTAGCGGGCAGTAAAAGCAAGAAACCATTTGAAATGGACACAACACCTACAAATTTGTAAAAAGAAAAAAATAGGACGGTGTACTTTTGACAAGTCGGGAGCAAGCGGTTTACGCGGGTCAATGATGATGGTTCCGTCAGGCAGGGTGTACGATACATTTTTAAGGTAGGGGTTCTGAAGGGCAGCGGTCAGGGTAGGACTCTTTGGTTTTCTTGGGTCAAGGATCATGGTTCCATCAGGAAGGGTGAGAGTTGACCCCTTCAAGGCCGGGTTATTAAGAGCCTTTTTTAGAGTAGGTAGACAGCAAGGTTCGAGTAAAGTAAGATATTACAGTGAAAACAACTATTTCGTCATTTCGGTGCCTTGTAATTAGGGGTGGATAACAAACCTTTAACAAGTCTGGTGAGATGAGTGTATTGGGGTCTAGAACTCCCTCCGGCAGGTTGAAGGAGGCATTTATGAGGCCAGGGTTCTGAAGAGCATTGGCAAGACTCGGAGAGACGGGCTTCTGTGGGTCGATAATGATTGTCCCGTCCGGCAGAGTGTAAGATGCTGATTTCAGATATGGGTTCTGAAGTGCTGCTGCGAGATTAGGGGATTTCGATTTTTTCGGGTCAATGATGATGGTACCGTCTGGGAGAGTGTATGATGCTTCACGCAATGCAGGGTTCTTTAGAGCCTTAGTGAGGTCTGGGGAAACCGGTTGCTGGATGCGGGGAGACAGGTTAATGATTATCTAATGCAGAAGCAATGTGTTCTTCTTCGATTGATTAGTCATAAATTACTTGGTTTTTCGGGTCAGTAATTGTGCCATCGGGTAGGCTGTACGTAGCCATCCTGAGATCTTGGTTCTGAAGCGCTCTGGCAAGATTGGGAGACATGGGTTTCTGGGGAATTTGCGGCTTCTGTGTCGAGCAGAATGGAAAGTGAGACACCGCTTGTTGAAAAATCACACAAGAATGTCAATATCCACGAATACCCACCGTGATAATTGATCCATCAGGCAGGATGTACGAAGCTCCCCGGATTTGCTGGTTTTGCAAGGCTTGACCGAGCTGCAGTGAGGAAGGTGGTTCCACATAAGGTAACACTAAGGTCCCATCTGGCAGCCTATATGATGCTTGCATATGTTGTGGATTGTGAATGGCACTCGTCAGCATCGGTAAAGAAGGTCGCGGGGGTCCGTAGGAGTATCTGGGTGGTAACGGACTCTGATAGGATATCTGGCAAAGGTTTGGGTTCTGCTGCCGTGCCCTGTGCAGCTTGGGGCTGACAGGTCCATAAGGGTATTTCATCATTGGGGACCTTAAAGACGCAACACTCTGAAAGTCGGTGCGGTTCTGCAAAGCGTCATGGAGCAGTGGCGCTGGGCCAGGCTCGGATATATAATTGTATCCGGTCACATATGTCGGTCCATATGGCGAGCGGAGCTGCGGAGTGGGATAGGAAGCCACACCTCTGAGTGTTTGACCGTGTCTCATGGCTCCAGAAAGCAGTGAGGATGAAGGTCCAGGCAGGGAATACGGGGACTGGGGCATTGGAAGAGGAGAAACATAGGAGGGATCTCTCAGCGCCTGGTTTTGCAGCGCTCTGGAAACCATTGGAGAGGAAGGGTCCTCAACCTCCTCATCAGGTGATAATGTTTTTGGTAAAGGAGAAACATAAGAGGCGTCTCTCAGCGCCTGGTTTTTCAGCGCTCTGGAAACCATTGGAGAGGAAGGGGCCACAAGCCTTGCATAGGATGCATCTCTCGGTGCCTGGTTTGGCAGTGCTCTGGACACGATTGGGGAGGAGGGGGCCACAGGCTTCTCGTAAGAAGATACTGGCCTTTGTAGAGGGGAAGCATATGATGCGTCTTTTAATGCCTTGTTTTGCAGTGCTCTGGACACCACTGGGGTGGAGGGGGCCATGGGCTTTTCATAAGAAGATACTGGCCTTTGTAGAGGGCAAGCATAGGATGCATCTCTGACTGCCTGGTTTTGCAAGGCTTTGGATACCACTGGGGATGAAGGAGCAATAGGTTGCTCATAGGTAGGTTGTTCTCTCTGCAGAGGAGAAATGTCAGATATTTCTCTCACAGCTCGATTCTGCAGCGCTCCGGACGAAAGCGGAGGAGGGATCATGGGTGACCCAAGGGTGTCCAATGGGGAATGGTTGAAGCCATCTTCAAGTGCCTCGTTTTGCACCGCAGCAGGGAGAAAGGGTGATGAGGGAAGATGCAGCTCTACCATTGGGACGGCCTGGTTGCCATAAGGGGATGATAAATAGGCCTGCCCGATAGTTGGATTTTGTATGCCGCTGGAGAGCATCGGCGAAGCAGGGGTTGAAACAGGATTGGTGAAAGGATCCACATATGTGGTCAAGCTGTAAAGCTCTGGAGGATGGATGCCAGCAGGAGGAAAGAGTGGAGAGGATATACGAGAATGGCTAGGTGAAAGGCGTGGGGATCCGGAAAGTGAAGCATGCCTGGGCAAGGGTGACGTAGGGGGCATCCTCCTCTCGGAATTTTGGACCACAAGTGGTCGCCCGCGGGCCACAGGACGCGGAGGAAAACAGCCAGACTCACGCCTCACAAGGGGAGTACGATGTATCAAGTGAGGTGACTGAAAAGGAGAAGAGTGATGAGAAGAGTCTATAGTAAGAACAGAAGATCTATTGCTTCTTATAGAAGCTTCACGGAATGGACGCACATTCTGGGTGGGTGGAGGTACTGGACACCCTCTAAGCCCCATGGGTGATGGTCTGACAGTTCCTAAGGGAATATTGCTCACCAATCTTGGTCTAGTTGGTGGTGTTGCATCCCGTATTAGCCGAGTCGAACGACGGGAGAGAGTGGGAGATATTGGTCCACGCTCTTTGGGGGATAAACTTCGGTGCGATTGACTGGGAGATTGCCTTCTTCCGAGTTGAGGAGAAAGGGCAGGATATGCGGGTTCTGGAGGAGGTTGTTCAGTCAACCTTCTCACTCCAAAATGACTTCTGGCAGGAGCAGGTGTTGTCGGTGGACTTTCCATCCTTATCGAGGCACACAGTGATGACGAAGGAGAGCGGTGTATCATTGAGGTCCTCGGTGATGGTGGAGGACTTTGCTGAATTATGGTACCACGGGGTGAAAATGATGGCGGGGGTACCCCAGCCTGGGGGGACCGAGCTTGCATTCTGGGATGAGCCAGGGGGGACGACACGGGAGAGGGAGGATGTGACATCTGTCGGGAAATGACAGACAGGGGTCGTTGGACATTTGTAATATTATTCCTCATGACCAAATGTGGGGAGGAGCATTCTCTTTGGGCCATGATTGGTGAGGGTATTACTGAGGTAGGATTAAGGTTTTGTGGTACCTGAGGTGGGGGTATCGTGACAGAGCGTCGCGATGGACTGGGAGAGGATACCCTGTGGCGGGCAGGAAGGGGTCGGGACATCCCCGCTCGCTTTATAATCATTGCAGTTGGCGAGGGGACTGACGGGAGCCCGTAAACCTCCTGCGGTGGCATCATCTGTGGATTGGGGGATAGCATTTGCTGTGACGTCATATGTTCTTCCAGTGACACCATTGCATGGGGAATCATCATTTGCGTTGACATTATTGGCTGCATCACCTGCTCGTTAGATGACATCATTGTTTGCTGCAGCACCGTCCACTCCTCGGGTGACATCATTCTTTGAGGAAGGATCGTTTGTGGTGACATTGTGGGCTGCTGTGATATGACCACCTGCTCCTCAGGGGGCATTGTGGATTGGGGCATAATCATAGGAGATGACAACATCCCTTGCTGTTGAGTTAAAATGTGTTGTGGCGACATAACCTGAAGTGGGAGCATTTCAGGCACCGAATTTCGCTCCACAATGGTTTGCTGTTCTCGTGACATCGCTGGCATGAGTTGCTGAGGAGACATCATCATTTGTTGTTGCGGAGATAGCAATTGCTCCTCGAACATTATGGCAGTCGAATGACCTGGTGCAAGAGGTATCTGGTCTTCGTATTGGATGTCAGACATGTCTTCAAATTCTGGATCAGGCGGAAGATTAGGAGGTGGGGGGAGAGGTACTTCAAGGCGCTCTGTTCCAAAGAGACGCACTTGAGGTCTGGGAACTCTAAATGTCTCGCCCCCCTGGAGCCACCCAGCATCTCCCCCATATTGATCCACCTGCTCCGTGTCCTGCTCCTCATAAAGAGACTGTACTTCCTGCTGGCCTCCAGGAGGATAACCATACATCAGCTGAGAGTCGTAGTGCTCTTGGCATGGTACACCGCCAACATCGTGGTAGTTTGATAGAACTTCGCTTTGCATTCCAAAAGCTGCTGTATGGATATTGTTGGAAAATTCTTGCCTGCTGTCATAATCAGCTTGACCATTTGCATCATAATGAACCTGAGCATGATGAAGCCCATATACTGGGCCTTCACCCAATGGCGCATAGTAGTCAAGATCCACTTCATTGTACATTGGCAATACTTGTGGTTGTTCCTGGTAGCCACTTAACGCTACTTCCTGGTTATTGTAGTACCCGTGGGCAAGCAGGTAAGGGTCATAGTAGTTCTCTGTGTCCTCGTCATAAAGACCATGTCCACAATATTCTGCATTGGGGTTGTAGATGCCCTCATCTTCGTAGTACCCGAAGTCCTGGTAGTCTGCCCCGGCTCCATCATCATAGTAACTCCATGGATCTTGTCGACCAGAATGTACCTTGTCACCGTAGCCACCATAGCTCTGACTCAAGTGTCCGTAACTATGATATTCATGACTACCGTGATTCTGGTAGTCATGGCGCTGGCGTCGGCTACTGTGCCCGCGCCGTCCCTCTAAGTAATTCTGCTCAGCGCGCCCTCGCATTTTGTTGAACACGAAATGGTTGTTCAGCCATCGAGCCGCCGCCGCAACCCGACCTAGCATTGCACTCCCGTTTTTGAATCTACCAGTGGAGTCGACAACACCGTTTTTTTTCCCAAACAAACCCTTGAAGAATCCACCCTTCTTCTCGGACCGGTTGCTGCCTCCGCCCAGGCGCAGCAGCATGTAAGTGTGCTTCTTCCCATCGTTTGTGGCCTTCTCCTTGGCCTCCTTCTTTCGCTTTTTACTGGCCCTGAATCTCATCATGAAGTGAGACGTGTTCTTCAGCATTGACTTGTGGCGTTTCTTCTTGGCCAGTCGGGTTCGTCTCTTTCCCAGCCCGAGGAATAAGCGTGAGGTGCTCTTGAGCTTCTTTCTGCTGTTTCTCCGCCGCTTGAACCCAGAAAACTTTATGAACATGCGGGACATGTTCTTGAGGCCTTTTTTGGGAATTTCCCGACTGGAAATCTGAGATGCTTCCTCGCTCTCCTTCCCTTTTGTCCTTGAATCGACATCTGACTTCCCATCTTTATGGCGGCGACTCTTTCTGAGTTCTTTCTCTTGATCCTCTTCATCGTGTTCGTCTTCTTCCTCTTCGTCTTCTTCTTCGGAGTGTCTGCCACCTCTTCTTCGCCTTCCCTTCTCCGTCGCCCTGCGTCCTCTTGGCCCCCTGCAATCCTCTTCTTCCTCTTCTTCACTTAAATCCTCCTCCTCTTCTTCATCATCCAGGAGTTCTTCCTCCTGCTCTGATTCCACTTTGTGTCCCTTTCTTTTGATTTTACCTCCCTTCTTATCGTCCTTTCTGCCCTTCTTGTCATCCTTTCCTTTCGTGGCATCCTTACCCCATTTTTTGTCATCCCGCCCTCCTTTCTTGTCATCTTTCGTGGCTTTCTTCTCCTCCTTCCCTCCTTTCTTGTCCTCTTTCCCTTTCTTGTCTTCCTCTTTCTTTTTCTCTGGTTCGGGTTTCCCTCCCTTCTTTTTGCCGTCCTTCTTGCCGTCTTTCTTGCCAGGCATTTTGCATCAACTCGGCTAGCAATGTGCCGTCATCCCAGTGGCCAAATACTGGAGGACATTGGAACACAGACATGGGGTTGACTTTTAGAATGAAAGATAGGAGCTGATGTGTTCAGACCAGAGAAAACAAAATGCTCCAGTGTCTGACCTTTAAGAAAGTTTAGATATGCCTTAGTGGAATTGTGCTGTGTGCGGGCCCGCCCGCCTTGTCAGAGCTCTCTGCTGTTTGAATCCGGTACCCATGAAGCCTCCTGGAAGGACATGGATATGCAGACACTCAGTAGGCATTTCAACCACCTTTAAAAATGACACACTCACACACACACACAGATGCACATTCACACACACACACACACACACACACACACACACACACACACACACACACACACACACACACACACGCACACACGCACACACGCACGCACGCACACACACACACACACACACACACACACACACACACACACACACACACACACACACACACACACACACACACACACACACACACACACATAGAACAAGACCAGGTTGTAGTCACCTCCGCACATGACCAGAACCAGATTAGCATTGCAGTCACCGGTATCTTGGTGGTATTCCCATGGTTTGTTCCTCTGCAAGGTGGAGAAAACAAAATAGAAGGTCACTCTTTCAGGTTTTACCCTTCCTCTCCACGACTCCAACTTCTGTCGTCGGCGTGTCCCTCTCACTCGACACTTGTTCTCTGTCTCAGCGCGACTTTGACAGGAGTTGCGGCGACCGGCGCAAGGAGTCTTAATTTGTCATCCTGCTCGACAGGTGAAACCCGAGAGTGCCGGTTAGCGGCAGAGGGGGCGGGGCTATGAATAATACAAAAAGCTGACAGAGACGACATGAGAGGCAGTGGGAAAGGATGAGCCATGCCACGCCAATCACAAACCGCAAAAGAGAGGCTGCGTTTTTAGCCAAAGGATCGAGAACCTCCGTTTATAGCCTCGCAGAAACCCCTCTGAGTCCCGCATCAAATATGGCTTCGGTTTCCATACTGACGGCAGGTCGCATGGCTTGTTGACCCCCAAAATTTAAAGAAAACTGCCAAGCGTATCGGGCTCAAAAGCACAAATCGCATTTTCACGGTTCAATCACAATCAGAAAACCTTTATTCATCCCACAATGGGGAAATTTCCAGTCCGCAACTTGAAAGGGGGATGGGGTGGAGAGGGGTGAAATGATAGAAAACAAAGTACTCTAAGCATAGTAAGATAAAAATGTCAACTGTATACTATAAATGTGCAAAACCGTTTCATAACAAACTGTACATAGTGCAAGTATCAAGAAAGGCATATTGGTATATGTAGCTGTATTGCTTCAACCCATATTTACAGTATCAAGTCAAGTGTCCCAGTTTTTTTTCACATGATTATTGAGAATTCCAAAGCCTGACAGCAGCCAGTCAATACAGAATTTCATCAAAAGTTTCCTTGAAATGAATGTACACGGAAGCGACTACCCGCCCGATTGCCTTTATGTCGGAACAACCATCCGTGCATGACGTCTCCCCGTCGAGTATCAGTATCAGGGCGGCGCAGTCTGTCTGACACAATTGGCAGCCGAGAAGGGTCACTGTCACGGCTGTGATTATGAGGCCATCCACCAAATTATTCCTCGTGGGTCCCGTTGCCGGATCTGGTGTCAGCTTGCCAGATAATTGATCTTCTGCTCCCCCGCTCCACCTTAAACGTAAGCCGAGATGGTCGGTACCAGGTGTCAAAGAGTAACCACGGTCATGCCTGCGACTTGTTAGCTTTTCATCTTTAATTGGAGCCACTGCCTGAGCCACTCTGAAAAGGTCCAATCAGACGGGAGGCCAGGCCAAGTAGGTTGCTGCCACATAGGTTGGGACATAGGACAGAGGATCAGACTGGTGAAGGTTCAACTAAGCCATTCACAAAGACACACAGATAGATCTTGTTATCTGATTGATAGATAGCAAGTGGCACTGTAGTTGTACTTGTACACAAGTACAGAGGGCAAGATAGCTAGATAGCTACATCTATAGATATATAGCTAGATCTATGGATATCTAGATCAACAGATAGAGAGAAATAGCTAGATCAAAAGATAGGTAGCGAGATCTATAGATAGATAGAGAGAGATAGCTAGATCTATAGATAGCCAGATCTATAGATAGAGATAGATAGATAGATATAGATAGATAGATAGAGATAGCTAAATCTATAGACAGACAGACAGACAGACAGACAGACAGACAGACAGACAGACAGATAGATAGATAGATAGATAGATAGATAGATAGATAGATAGATAGATAGATAGATAGATAGATAGATAGATAGATAGATAGATAGATAGATAGATAGATAGATCTCAAGGGAGAGAGACAGAGTGAGAGAGAGAGTGAGAGAGATCGAGAGGAAGAGATCTAGAGGGAGAGATCCAGAGGGAGAGATCTAGAGGGAAATATCTAGAGGGACAGACAGACAGACAGACAGACAGACAGACAGACAGAGAGAGACAAACGCACACACACACTGCTGCCATCTAGCGATCTGGCATGACACCTATAATCCGATTGGAAGACTATCTCACCTGTTTGGTGAAGCACATCAATCAAAATGCCCCGTTTGGACGAATCAGGCTGCAGAGAACATCTAATTGGTAAGAAATTGGTGGTGGGGGGGGGGGTTGATTTGTCCTTTAGAGACAAACTACAAATTCGTAAGAACCCCCCAATCATTCTTTTGGCCTTTCTTTCTGGGCTGAACCTGACACAAGATGTCTTCAATGGCTAAATGGAGCATAGCAAGTGAAGGTGGGGCATGTTTCTTGATTTATATACCCCCCCCCCCCCCGCCTCACCACACACACACACACACACACACACACACACGCACGCACTCGCCCCCCTAATTTCTGTCAAAAGATTTCCCTTTTTGTCTAAAATGTGGTAGTTTCTATTGTTGGAGTTCAGGATCAGGTGTAGTAACTTTTTTAATGCAATAATTTTATTATACCTGTGTTTTTTTAATGTCTTATTTGCATATTTTTCCATCAAGTATGTTGTTTTGATTATAAATGTATCTAAACAATTTAGTTCTAACATACATGATAATGTATTGATCATCATTTAGCCATCTATTAGCTAGCTGTCTAGCTATTTGAGTCCAGAAACATATTAGCTATCTAGCTTTCTATCGGAGTCATTCCGGATTGAGTGAACACTGGCGTGTGTGGCTGCCGCTGCTCACCCACAGAAAAAAAAACTTATCCTGTGACTGTAAAGTGACCTTGAGAGTTTTGAAGTGCGCTTATAAATGAAATGGATCAGCAGCGATCTAAACCCATGCTAATCCCCAGCCGACTCTCCGCCGAGGTTCTCTCCCAAGCCTCTGCCATCAGTCTTCACCTCCTGGTTGTGGAAGGCAATTTTTCTTATGGGAAATAAATGTTTGGAAGACGAACCTTTCGCCATACACACACTAGGAACCCATTAGGTAGCTGGCTAGCTATTAGCTGTCTAGCTGGCTGGCTGTTAGCTATCTGGCTTTCTATTTGCTATTTATTAGCTATCCATTAGCTAGCTGGCTGGCTATTAGCTGTCTTGCTGGCTGGCTGTAAGCTATATAGCTGTTGGCTATCTTGCTATTCGCTATTTATTTGCTATACATTAGCTAGCTATCTTGTTATTAGCTCTCTGGCTGATTGGTTGTAAGCTGTCTAGCTGGCTAGCTCTTGGCTATCTGGCTTCCTATTAGCTATTTATTATCTATCCTTTACCTTTAGCTAGCTAGCTAGCTCTCTAACTATTTGAGTTATTCCAGGTTGATTGAACGCTGGCGTATGTGGCTGCCGCTGCTCACCCACAGAAAAAAAAACGTATCCTGTGACTCTAAAGTGACCTTGAGAGTTTTTAAGGGCGCTTATAAATGAAATGTATTCTTATGATTATGATTATGATTATTATTAATTTCCATCTGGAGTAGTTTTCCAACAAACCGCCAGGGGGAGCCCACCCATATAAGAAACCGCAGCCTACTTTGCTCATCACTAATCAGCATCATCATCGCACATGCCAGACGACCTGGACCCTCCCCCCCTCCCCCACAACCACCCACTCACCCCGCCTTTTTTTCAATTTATGATAGAAGCTCACAAAGGTTGTGTGCACGTCATTGGCTTTTTTTCTTCCCTCTCTTGCGGTCACCGAGAATATTTTGGCAAGATTTAGGTTATTTTTAGCAGCATTTCCCGGAGTGTCATAGATCGCTTATGAACCAATAAGGAACGTTTGTTTCTGGTGCAGTTGCTCTCGTCTTTCCATCCTTTGTTGACAAACAGGTGCGTTGATAGCGACTCCAAATATGAAAGGAGACCACCATAAGAGAAATATGATTAGGAAATTTCAAAATGCATCCACTGATCCTCACGGGGATTGCTGGGGGTTTGCCATGTTCAGGGAGAAGACGTGTGTTTTCGTATTTAAGTATCGAACCAATCACATTTCTGCCATAATTTGTTACCAGGGTCGGAAATCAAACCTGGACGCCTTCACCATCAGTTCTGCAGGCCCTGGAGCATCAAATAAGTGTCGATGACCTTCAAGTTGGCAACCCAAGGCCTGCTGGTAGGCACTGAAACATCAAAGTTTTCGCAAACTATGATTGGCTAGTCAGTAGCCAATCATCACTAGCCGCAAATTATAAGCACATACTGGCCAGAGCTAGCACACTTTATCTGTCGCAAGCTGCATAGGCAAATATATTGACGTGTCAATTTAATAGTGTTTTTGTCAAACCACAAAGGTTGAAGGACGAGAAGGAATGGATTTGCTTGTGATATACTGTTGAGGCCATTTTTACAAATAGATGGACATCATTCAGAAAGGTAGGACATCTCCGAAACTCGCAAAAATAGCAAATAATATTGTAACTTTATGAGGTTATCACGAATTCACACATTAGTAGAGATTGTAACCGTTTAATGACCATATTTCTTCAGTTTCTTCACGTCACAAGTTATTTCGTGGTCAACGGCACCCTCAAGTGAACGCGTAGTAATATCACACCACACTCACAGCTGATTGATTCAGACTACTGAAGGCCTAGCAATGAAATCGCCACTGGAAACAAACGACCAACTGCGCTCATACTCACACTGAGGGATAATTTAGAATCTTCAATCCGCCTGCCGTGCATGTTTTGAGGATGTGGGAGGAAACCGGAGTACCCGGAGAAAACTCACAGGAGAACACACAGGATTGAACCCATGTCCTTTTCACTGTGAAGTCAACACACATTCAGCTGCCCAAAAACGATAACGAAACCCCTGAAAAAACTGAGCGATAAATGAAAAAAGATTGAAATTCCCAAATACAGTGATACCTTGGTTTCCGAACGCTTTAGCTAACAAACGTTTCGCTTTACGAACGTTAATTCGCGAGAATATAATCTTGGCATACAAACTATTTTTCGGGAAACACACAATGAGTGATGTGTTGTTCGCGAACGAGCCGGTTCTTGGAGCTGGATCTCTGAAGTGAATGAAGAGAGGCGGGTCCTACTAACAAGGAGCTGGAAATTGCGGTCGACTTTTTTTGTCCTATGATTGGTAAAGATCTGTGGTAGAAGAGGGAGGGAGAATTACAGAAACACGCAGCAGTGAGGAGAAGGTGGACGGGTTAGAGAAACAAGCACGCTGCGAGCACATGAAACAGGAAAGAGAGACGACAGAGCTTGACAGCACTACAAAGAAAAAAACTAAAGTGAAAAGGTGAAAAAACAGAAGACACAGTAAAATTTGGACTTCTTTCAACTTTATTGATAGATAGTTGATAGATAGATTGATTGATTGATATACAGTTCAAAGAGTGTAGACATCAAGGTTAAAATATACCATCAATCAGGCTCCACAAATAACCCGCACAAGCCATCTGTACAATTTGAAGAGAAAAGACAAGCAAGGGAACCAGCTATTAATGAAGTTTCTACTGTGTCTGCCTGCATCTGTTGCTGCTGAAATATCACAACTTCCGAGATGTACAACCCACAGCTCCTTGAGACACTTTATGCAAAAAGCTATTCATTCCATCAAGCCATCAACGACACCACAAAGATAAATAAAATGACAATATGATACAGTACAGTTTATTTGTTTAATTACAATACAATAGCATATTTATTATACAAAAAATAAAGTGTATTTTGTGTCATTTTTAAGGGTTATTTAGTTGAAAATTATGTTTTATGGGTACCTGGGAACGTATTATTCTCATTTTAATGGTTTCCTATGCGAAATTAATGTTTGGAATACACACTTTTCTCCTTGCACACACTTTCTGTGAACCAATTAAGTTCGTAAGCCAATGTATCACTGCATGCCTTTTTAGACACACCGTTCCAAATGATGACTACAAGTATGCGGGTGAGCTTTCGCCGGAACGTCCTCAGACTTGAAATGTCGCCTGATTTCACCGTCGTGGAGGCCTGCTAAATTGAGATGGTGTCCCCTGCTGCAAATACAACCTCGAACATCCGATTTTATTGTGGTGGGGTGCGGTGGCTTTTTGGCACTTCCTCTCCATGACTTATGATGACCAGTGACGTGCGGTGAGGTTCATGGCTGGTGAGGCACTGACGTCATCATAGTCAGATTTACAAACATATTAACTCTACAGAGTAGTTTATTCACCATTTGATTGGCAACAGTTAACGTATTTTGTTTAAAATTTCATGTCAGCATTCTTTATATACTGTATACAAACTGTAGCATAGAAAAAAAAAAAAAAAAAACGTTTTTATCGTGTTACCTTTAGTCCATGCGCTGCTCCTTCTGAAGAAAGGCATCGATAACTTCTTTGTAGAAGCCTTCCTTATCTTTCTTCAGTTTTAAAAGTCTCTCTGTCTCAACGGAGATCACTGCCAGTGAAGAAAGTCGTCCTTGATCAGTCCTGTTCCGACTGTAGGTTTTCAGTGCTGAGAATGACAATCTCGTCTATTTCTACAGCAACAAATTGGGCTGCACCGATCTCCTTTTTAATGTCATTTCTAATGACATCACCAACTGCTTCAATTAAATCGTTCTGTATTCTGTTTCACAGGCTAGAAAAGACAGTGGATGTCCCAAAATGACTCGCTAGCGAAAGCATGTAATAGTTCAACATAGTAGCCACGATTAGCGGAGCCTTTACTTTCATCATTTCCACGAAATTCCAGCTGTTGTTTGGCAAGGAAGCAGGTGGCATTGATGAGATCTTTTAAAAGCTCCCGCTTCTCCTTTACCTTAGCATTGTCGATGTTGATGTTGAGTCTTCGCTCATTTTTGATGAGGCTCCGTTGTAAATTTTTCAGCTCGCAATATCCCATTTGAGTCCAGACATTGTCACAAATTGAGAACAGAAGGCAGGAAAAGCAGAAAAGGCGGTTTCTTGCTGGACATCCACACAGCCAGCCTTTTCGTGTGGACCAGTCCGCCTGAAAAGAGCGATTATTGTGTCCCGTTGTCTGAAGCAAACCTTTTAGCTCCGGTGTTGGTCTTCCTTTAATTATTACCTCCTGCTTCGATTGAAAGTCCAGTATAGAAAATTCTTTCAATTTAGATATGTAATCCTCCATTCTGAAAGTGAGGCCAAGCAACACGAAAAAATGACTGCAGGGTTGCACTTTACTTGCTAACTGTTTACTGTAGCTTTCTGTCTCTAATTCTATTATTCTGCAGACGTGGAGTAAGAAGTATCTCTGGAATCACAAGCGCCCCCTGCCTGTCATGAGGCGGGATAACTGTTTGCCTCACCTACGCACAGCGTTTTGATACAAATAAAACAAAATAAACACTGTAGTGCAGTGTTTATAATGTACAATGACTCTACATTATATACACCAGCTAAACTGTAGAAATTTAGTTCATATACTAAACGTGTTTGAACGCTTTAATAGCGATATGCAGAAGGACAGCAATGCGGTCTCACTGCAGAGCAAACCAGCACAGTAAGCATAGTGATTGCGCAATCCATGGTGAGGCTCAGTCGGCTGCTGCCTCACCGCTCGTCTCTACTTAGTATTTGAACGGTAAATGTGAAAATTCAGCGATTTTGAAAAAAATCCTAAAACGGTGAAGTTAAATGGACAAGAACTTTAAAGTACAAATTACTAAATACATATAACTGTTTAATTTATTTTTTCATTTGATATTTCCATGACAGCTTTCCATGATGACAGGTGAGGCACTGCCTCCCCTGCCTCCACTGACTGCACGTCACTGATGATGACTATTTTTGTTTGCTCCCCAGCACGGATTGGGGCGTCCGTCCGTGTCAACGACCGATCCATCCGCCTATCACCGACTGCGCCGCTCGCTCTAGGAGCAGCTGGTCGCGCCGTCGTCGCCGCCCACTGCATTCGGGTCATCAAGCCAATGATGTTGATCGGCACGGCCGGTCTGTCACCCGAGGAATGGCTGCCGTTCTCGCCTCGCCGACGTTCGGTCAGCAAATTCTCCGGTAATTGACAAATGAACCAAATTCTCGTACAGTAAAAAACATGTCATCTACCACCCCCTACACACATTTGTGTAATACACATGAAGAGAAATAGACATAATATTACATATCCCCAAAAACTAGACACAAATTAAGCTAATATAATAATTTACAAGTCCAAAAAGTGTTATCCCAAAAAATAATGAGGAAAAATAAATAGCTAAATAAATAAATAGCTAAATAAACAAGTAAAATAAATAAATAAATACATAAATAAATAAACACAAAAATAAATGCATAAACCAATAAATAAGTAAAAATAATAACATAATAAATAAATTAATTAATTAAAAAACAACACAAAAACATACAACACATAAATAAATAAATAAACCGATAAATAAAGAAATAAATAAACATTTAAACAAACAAGTACATAAAGAAATAAAGAAATAAACATACGTTGGTACATCGCTAAATAAATAAATAGCTAAATAAATAAGTAAAATAAATAAATAAACAAATAAATACACATAAAAATAAATACATAAACAAATAAATAAGTAAATTAATAACATCATAAATACATTAATTAATTAAAAACATACCTAGCTAAATAAACAAATAAATAAATAAGATTAAAAAAAATATAAACAAAAATAAATAAATACATAAAAATGAAATAAAAACCAATACACAAATCACTCAATAAATAAACTACTAAATAACCACACACAAAAAGTAAATAAACGGAGAAATAAACATACAAACAAACAAGTAAATAAATAAATAAATAAATAAACATACATAGGTACATAGCCAAATAAAGAAATAAATAAATAAATACAGTAAAGTCTCGTTATATCGATATCGATTATATCGATAGTACTGCTTATTCCGATACTATTTCTATGAACGCAAGGAGAAAATTTGCATGCCGCAGGATCGGATATATCGATAGTCCGGTTATATCGATATTTTTTCAGACTCCCGAGAATATCGATATAACGAGACTTTACTGTAAATAAATAAATAAATAAATAAATAAACAGACAACAGATTTTTTGGGAACAAAATTTCATCACGGACAACAGAATGTTTTTTCCACAAAATAATTTAAAAAATATGCACCCAAAATACAAAATATTTGGAAGATATAGCAGAATATTATAAACCATATAACCTATGACACAATGCAATACAATACGATACATATTGATTTATATAGCTCTTTAACAACAGCTGAAGTGGGAACAAAGCACTGAACATGGACAACTATCATATGCAAGAAGTAAAGCAGTCACAAAGATAGTAGAAAGATACTGGAAAGCACACACAATAATCGAGAAAAAATCACCAGATATTTAAATATCCTCTTTTATCTAGAACTGCTTCATGTCACAAAGAGTGTACAGCAAGTGCTGGAGAATGTGCCTTTGTGTTGTCATATTATTTGCTATTTAGTTTTTTTTTGTTTTTTTTTTTTTTACTTCAAGATGGCGCCACGAGAGTGACTTTCCAGCAGCTCATGTATTTTGTTTTTTCTACTTCTTTCTTTCCTTTCCTCTTCCTTTCATAACTTTGCTGCCGTAGAATGTAAATTTCTCCACTGCGAGACGAATAAAGGTACATCCAATCCAAAGTATTATGAAAACAAAATCAAGGATCAGATGAAAAATGGACACAATAAAAAATGTGAAGGGAATACTTTTTGAAAAGAAAAATGCACAAATATTGAGGTGATGAAATCATTTGATTTGATTCGATTTGATCAGATTTATTTTTTTGCATTGGAAACTTTTGCCCACATCTGAAAATGTGCTGCCAATTTTCCCCAAGGCCTATTTTTAACCAGGAGATTGGGATCAAAGCGAGACTCCGGAACCCCTGGTCTCGAGCCCCCGATGGAGCCCTCCAAATCCTCCCTCCAAGTCCAACGAAGTGGTCCCTCAAGTCCAACAGCCCCTAAAAATAGCATCAAAGCGTTTTGGCGCCCACCGAAAAGCCTCCGAAAGTGTTTTAGCGCATAAGTGCAGTCAGTCAAAGCCTTGCTGCTGAATGTCGTGCCGGTTTTCTTTCTCGGAACATATTTAATGCCCCCTCTGGCTGTGCAGATAATAAAAGAACCCTCAGAGATGGGGGGGGGGGGGGGTGCGGGTATGGCGGCGGCAGCGAGGGGGGGGGAACACCGCCTCCAGATGAGCTGTTTTAAATTGTTCACTGGACTGCGGGAATTAGCTCCAGCCCGCCGCCGCTTGCAACTTTTGTGACGGTTGGCTGCGCCTCCAGACCGGATGGACCGAGAGACGGCGCTGGCTGGCGTCCAATCTCACCACTGAAAAAAAACCACACAAAAAACACACACAAAAAAACCAAATTAACATCCGACTTACGATCAAGTTCCGTTCCGTTCCGACCAAATGGTCGAAGTCAAAATGGTCGGAAGTCGAAATCCGTTCAAAATGTTAAATAGAGGTGCCATCTCTCGGGCGATTGCTGCGCGCGAGTGAGATGCTGGCTGGCCAAAATTGTCATACACATTGCTAGCGCGTTGCAGTACCAGGCGTAGAATTGTTACCAAAATTGAAATGTTAAAAAATAGGGTCTGGAGGTTGTGGTCGTAAGTACAGGTGGTCGTAAATCGAGCCGGTCGGAAGTCTGATGTTACCTGTAATACGGATAATCATTGGATTGGATTGGATTGGATATACGTTAATTCGTCTCGGAGTGGAGAAATTCACATTTCACAGCAGCAAAGTTATGAAAGGAAGAGCAAAGGAAAGAAAGAAGAAAAAAACAAAATACAGGAAATGCATCCACTCTCGCGGCGCCATTTTGAAGTCAAAAAAACGAAATAGAAAATAACATGGCAACACAGAAACACAGAGAGTCATTCATTCTTCAGCACTTACTGTACCCTCTTTGTGACATGAAGCAGTCCTAGATGAAAAAGGAGAGGATTAAAGCGTCCTTTTCAGATGTAGATCAGGGACATCATGGTGAAATATGCACCACTACTACAAGCTACTACAAGCTAAATGTTGAAAGCAAACACGCAGCATTGAAATGTGTCAAAACACAATGTCAAGTTTGAAAACCCCAACCCAATTTGGAATCCATTCATTTTTCACCCCACTTCATTTTCATAGGGGTCTTCGGGCCACCCATCTTTAGGCACTAGACGGGGGACACCCTGAACCGGTTGCCTGCCATCGCAGGGCACACAGAGATCATAAACAATGTGTGCTCACACTCACACTTAGTGATCATTTAAAGTGTTCAATCAGCCTGCCAGGCATGTTTTTCGGAACGTGGGAGGAAACCGGAGGACCTGGAGAAAAGAAAAGAAGGCCAGACTGGGTCTTGAACTCACGACCTCTGCGCTGTGAAGCCAGCATGCCCACCAATGGAGTACCGGGCCTCCCTATTTTGAATCCCTACCTTTGAAATTCCACCCCTGACTCGAAACGATGACTCCAGTTTGAAATGGGAACCCTGGCTTGAAATCCAAACTTGAAACCTTGATCCAATTTTGGAACCTTAATTTTGAACACTCTCCAAAAATACGTCTGTGTAAGCTCTCAGTCGAACAGGAGTGGTCCGATGAAAAGGTTTCTTCAGCCGTCATCTGTACTTCTTTGAAGGTGTCGGACGTTTCGCTTCTTATCCAAGAAACTTCGTCAGCAAACTAAAGTCTCACTGGTAGTTTAGGCCCTATATTTATATATATCCCTACTGTCCAGACATGGCGGTGCCGGACTCTGCTGTGATAGGTCCCTGCTCTCAGGTTGGGGGGAACAGAGGACTACTCCCTGCAGCTCCACTGATTGTTCCGACTAACGACTGGCCTGATTGCCCCACTTCCACCGGTATCACCTCATCAGTATTACTAATCCTATTTTGCCTAAACAGGCTGTTGTACAAACGATCCAAATTGAACCTCACCCCAACATATCGGCTTAATGAAGGATTTAGCTGTTATATGAAAATCGCTTCTTTTACTCCCCTTTCAAACCATCTATGTTCTTTCGCTAAGATTTTAACCTCATTGTCGTCAAATGAGAATACATTAGAAAACCTATCTCAGCACTGAAACCCTACTTCGAAACTAGCATCCTTCCTCAAAATCCTAATTTGCGGTTGCACCGTCGTCAGCGGGTCTTGTTGTCATGGGAACGGGAAATAGACCACCCGTATCCGGGGTGGGCTTTTTTTACGCCCTTTTGCCCCCCCCCCCATCTGCGAGTGGGACGGTAGCTCGTAACCGGGGTGCGCTGCTGCCTCCACAAAAGTGGTGACACTGATAAGGTAGTTACCATGGTAACCAGAAATTGCCCACATCATCTTGTGTCTTGTGTGATGGTTTTCCTCTCCTCTCTCATCTATTGATGTACATTCATATTTATCAGCTAGTGCCGTGGCTGCCTGCCGCTTTATTTTTTCATTTCCGCCGCTACGTTAGTCAAAACGTCATTAGCTAACGTCTGGGCTAATTATGCATCAAAAAGGAAAAAGTAGTCGATGGTTAGCGCGCTGTCCACGCCGTAGCGCGCTGTGATAATGGCCTTCACTTGTACATACCCTTTCACACTTTCCATAATCAGTCACTTGTTGGAGCTATTAGCGGTAGCGCACAGCTTACTTCAGAGGCGCGCGCATGATTTTGTGTGGACGAGTGTGTGTGTGTGTTTCGATGATGCGCTAGAATTCAACTTGAAAACTCAGTTGAGAGGTCGTTTGAGCGATCTGGCAAGTCTTTGCTTTGCGTTTAGTTCGGTGTGTTTAGTTATTTGGGTATTTTTAAAACAAATAAAATTCAATTCAATTGTCCGACATTCCGCTTCACACTTAAATATGGAGAGATAAAACAGCTTGAACAAAATCCACGCTATCAAATATTAACTCATTCACTGCCATTCACGAATTGATCGGGAATTGAAAATATGACTCAGTGCGCCATTCCCAAATTTGTTTGGGTTTTGTTTTTTTCTTGTTTGGGTGCCGATAAAGCGCTGGTTATGGCCTCTCGCAATACCTTTTCTTTTCCACAAGGGGACAGCATGTGCCCTTTTTCCATATTTGCGCTTCGTTCCAGCTTCAGTTATTGTTCAAGCGCTATATAAACCACAAGGTATGTATTGTATTGTATTTTGGACAGCTGCCCCCATTTCAAGCTCAGTTAACTCCAGACCCATATCATTTAGCAATTAACTCTTTTTTTCCTGATGAAAGAAGAGAGTCTAGCACTTTGTTCCAGCTTCAGCTGTTGGTCAAGCGCTAAACAAACCAATAGGTATGTATTGTATAGTGTTGTATTTTGGACGGCTGCCCCCATTTCAAGCTCAGATAACTCCGGACCCATATCATTAAGGAATTAACTCTTTTTTTCCTGATGAAAGAAGAGAGTCTAGCGCTTTGTTTCAGCTTCAGCTGTTGTTCAAGTGCTATACAACCTAATATGTGTGTATTGTATTGTATTTTAAACAGCCACCCTATTTCAAGTCATATAACTCCAGACCCATATAATTTAGAATTAACTTTTTTTTCTAATGAGGGTATTTCGTTTGTTTCCATGTTAGCGCTTTGTTCCAGCTTCAGCTGTAGTTCAAAGTCAAAGTCAAAGTCAAAGTCAGCTTTATTGTCAAATATGCTAATATGCATGACATACAGCACAGATGAAATTACTGTCCTCTCAGACCCAGCATGCAAGGCACTTATAATTACTTTAACAAACATAATAAACATGAAAACACAAATTTCAGGCGATATATAAACGTATTGGCATGTATTGTATTATATTTTGGACAGCTGCCCCCATTTCAAGCTCAGTTAACTCCAGACCCATATCATTTAGCAATTAACTCTTTTTTTCCTAATGAAAGAAGAGAGTCTAGCGCTTTGTTCCAGCTTCAGCTGTTGTTCAAGCGCTATACAAACCAATATGTGTGTATTGTATTGTATTTTAAACAGCCGCCCCATTTCAAGTCATATAACTCCAGACCCATATAATTTTGGAATTAACTTTTTTTCTGATGAAAGCATTTCCCTTTTTTCCATGTTAGCGCTTTGTTCCAGCTTCAGGTGTTGTTCAAGCGCTATACAAACCAATAAGTATGTTTTGTATTGTATTGTATTTTGGAAAGCCGCTCTCATTTCAAGCTTCTATAACTCCCGACCCATATCACTTAGGAATTAAATCTTTTATTTCTGATGAAAGAAGAGAGTGAAGGTTTCTTACGCTGAGTTGAATGTTGGTGTCGTCCTCAAAGTAAATATTCTGTGGGTCCTGAAATTCGACAAAAACCCTGGCACTGGGCTAAACACATTTTTTGCACATCGTCTGGCTTGAAGGATTAATCTGGAGAGATTCTGGGATGTGTTTTGTTGTTTTGTTTTTCCTGAAAAGCCGGCACGCTTTCCTCTTTGACGGTGACGTTACGCAAGCGTCGCTTTCCTTTTCTGGTTGGAGCCTGGCGGGCTCGTTTCCGTCGGTCGGGGGGAGGGCTCAACAGGTGGCCAATGTTCTCCTCGGTAGAGGATGCGCTCGCTTGCTAGCAGGGGGGAGGGGGGCGACGATGTGACCCCCACCCCCCGCGCGCCATCTGTCTGCAGTGGGACGACGAGGCGGCTCTCTTGAGACGGGGGAGGGCGATCGAGGAGGGGGGGGGGGGATTTCCCCCAGAGCCCCCCCCCCTCCTCGATCGTCCTCCCCCGTCTCAACACCATTACGTATAATTGAGGCTGCGCGGCTCACAAGCTTTTCCGGGTGCCCTCATGTCGCCCGTTTTAACGAGCAAAACCACTGACGGAGAACATGATGCGTCATCGGCCTCCTTTCAGCAGTCATGTGCGTTAGCATGATGCGGCTGAGCACATCATGCCAACACAAGCTCGCGCCACGCACATACACCAAAAGCTCCGCATGTACACGCACAGGCATGAAAACGCTTCACGCACCCGTATACATCTTTGAATTCATTTTGAAACTAACACCGTTCAATTTTGTCACTTTCACTCCAATTGCAGGACACACAGAATTTTGAGTTTTAGGACGACATCAACATTCTATTCAGCGGAAGAAACCATAGACCAGGGCTCAGGAACCGATGGCTCGTAAGCCATATATGGCTCTTTAAATAAAACTAAAAACATATTCAAAGTCAAAGTCAAAGTCAAAGTCAGCTTTATTGTCAAACGTGCTAATATGCATGACATACAGCACAAATGAAATTAATGTCCTCTCGGACCCAGCGTGCAAGACATGCAAGGCACTTATAACGTGGCTAAAAGCCATACAATTGACAACAGACAATACTTGTAATTTCTGTATGTAAAGTGAGGTAGTGTCATCTGGAAAATGAGGCAGTGACGTATGTAAAGTGAGGGAGTGACATATGTAAAGTGAGGAAGTGACGTACATAAAGTGACGTAATGTCGTAATTGCAACAACAAACAACAAGAAAGGGTTGCAGTGAGGTCTTGCAGAAAAAAATGAGAAAGAACAAAAAAATAGAGTTCAGGATGATCGTACAGCATGAAGGGTGTACTCAGAGTTCGGCGAGTGTGGCAGTGGGAAGGGGCAGGCTGGGCAGGGCTGGGAGGGAGTTGAGTCTCCGGACTGCCTGGTGGCAGAAACTGTCCTTGAGCCTGCTGGTCTTGGCTCGGAGACTCTGCAGTCTCCTACCCGATGGCAGCAGGCTGAAGAGGCTGTGGGAGGGGTGTGTGGGATCGCCGGCGATCCTGATGGCTCTGCGGGTGAGGCAGGTGTTGTAGATGTCCTGAAGGGGGGGGGGGGGAGAGACACCGATGATCTTCTCAGCTGTCCTCACGATGCGCTGCAGAGTCTTACGGCAGGACACGGTGCAGGCGCCGTACCACACGGTGATACAGCTGGTCAGGATGCTCTCGATGGTACCGCGGTAGAAGGAGGTCGTGATGGGGGTCGGGGCTCCAACTCTTTTAAGCTTGCGGAGGAAGTACATGCGCTGGTGGGCTCTTGGCCAGTGATGACGTGTTGTGGCTCCAGGACAGGTCTTCGGATATGTGTACTCCCAGGAACTTGGTGCTGCTCACTGTCTCCACTGCAGCACCGTTGATGGTTAGTGGAGCATGCTGGGGGCGCACTCTCCTGAAGTCCACAACAATCTCCTTCGTCTTCTCCACATTCAGACGGAGATTGTTGTCCTTGTTGTCCATATTCTCGGTTTTTCGCTGTTCATTTCCCTATTAGACTGCAGTTGGCTGAAAGCGCAACATGATTGGATGATACTGATGTTGAAACAGGTAAACGCCCCCTTTTGAATAAGCTTAAGATTAAAAAAAGTGTCACATCTCGTCGCCGTCCCGGGCGCGCCCCGCCCCTCCTGTCACCTCCTCCGCTGCTCCCTGGAGACGGCCCCTCCCTTCTTCACGCACCTGGGTTCCCACAGCTGATTGTCATTTCCTTGATTGTGCCTTCTGACTATATTAACCGATCACACACTACCGTCTCCGTCGGAGTATTGAGAAAGCTTCCCTCGCGACTTCCCACCGTCAGGTCTGCATTACTCTTTTGTCCTCATTCATTTCCCATTGTGTTGTTTTGGCAATTGTGTCTCAGTAAAGACTGTTCTTGGCTCACGAGTATCTGTCTCGCCGTGTACTTTGGATCCGAACTCTCCGCTTTCCCTCATCCCTTGAGTGCTGTCCCCCTAGCCTCAAGAGACATAATACTCCGACCAACGATGGATCCCGCCGGCGAAGACAGATTCCTCGCCGCCCTCGCCATGCAAGCGGAACATTCGAGCCAGATGGCGCAAGCCATCGCGGAACTCCGCCAAGTCACTACTTCGCTGGCTCAACGTTTCAAGACGGTCGAGACACAACTGGCGGCCCTCACAACCCAGATCTCCGCTCCCGTGGGTGGGCGCACGCTTCAGCTACCGAACCCCTCGCGCTACGCAGGCGAAACCGGGCGTTGCGCGCAACTCTTAATGCAATGCAAGCTCGTGTTTGATCAACAGCCGCACGCCTACGTCAGCGACGAGGCTAAGGTAGCCTTCATCACTAGCCTGCTCACGGGAGACGCCGCGACATGGGTGCTAGCCGTCCGGGAGTCCCGACCGGAGCTTTGCACCTCATACCAGGACTTTGTGGCCGAGATACGCCGGGTCTTCCACCATCCGGTCACGGAGGTCAAGGTTGAGGGAAGACTTCTCGATTGTGTCCAAGGGCCCCGCTCGGCCGCGGAGTACTCTGTCGCCTTCCGGATTCTGGCCGCTGGCAGCGGTTACGGCGACTGAGCATTGAGGGGGGTGTTTCGTCGCGGCCTGAAAACAGAGCTCAAAGACGAACTGGCAACCCGCAACTCAGGCACCACCTTCGACGATTTGGTCGACATCATCATCGGGCTGGATCACCGGCTCCGGGAGCGACAGAGGGAACTGAGCGGTCAGCGGTCCGGCGAGCCACGTAGCCGGTCGAGGACAACCAACTCCGGCAGCGAGCGCGTGCGACGTCTGGAGGGTTCCCCCGAATCCATGCTGATCGGCGGGGGGAGCGACTGCGTCAACCCCGGGGCTCGCCGCACCCAAGGCCCCCAACCAAAGACCTCCGGCACCTGTAAGTCCCCGTCGAAAAGGCGACCACGGCGACCGCTGGAGACCAAACCCCCTACCCCCGTTACGCGATTGGAGCTGGAAAGTGAATTATTCGGCCCATCCAGCTCCCAAACCGTGCGGGCACTAGTGGATTCGGGGGCCGACGGGTGCATCATCGATCCCCAGCTAGCGGACTCGTTGGGCTGTCAGTTTTTCGACCTCCTTCCCCCCAAGGAGATCGTAGACCTAGACGGTAGACTGTTGGCCCGCGTCACGCAGATCACTGCCCCGCTTCAACTACGGGTAGCGGGGAACCACGTAGAGCACCGCCAATTTCTAGTTATGCCCTCCCGGAATGCGCCGTTGGTATTGGGTCTCCCCTGGCTCAATACCCACGACCCATCCATCTCCTGGGAGGGCCCCACCATTCAGGGCTGGAGCCCCTACTGCTACGCCAACTGCCTGCGGTCGGCTACGGCAGGGCGAGACCCCTCCCACGTTGGCCCGCCCGAGGCCATCTGCCTCAAGGGCGTGCCACAATGCTACCATGACCTGCGGGAGGTGTTCAGCAAAGAAAACGCCCAATCCCTGCCACCCCAGACCGTATGACTGTGCCATCGACTTGCAGCCAGGGGCTCCATTACCGGACTCCAGACTGTTTCACATTTCACAACCTGAACGGGAAGCCCTGAGCACTTACATAGACTCCTCCCTTACGGCGGGACTCATCCGGCCGTCACGGTCTCCGTTGGGCGCAGGGTTCTTCTTTATTGACAAGAAGGACGGAACCCTGCGTCCGTGTGTCGACTACCGGAGTCTGAATGACATCACCATCCGAAACAAATACCCCCTCCCCCTCATGGACTCAGCCTTCACGCCCCTTCAGTCCGCAACCATTTTTTCTAAATTAGACCTCCGCAGTGCCTACCATTTGGTCCGAATCCGAGAGGGGGATGAATGGAAGACAGCATTTAAGACACCTTTAGGGCATTTTGAATATCTGGTGATGCCGTTCGGACTCACGAACGCTCCCGCCGTATTCCGAAATTTGATAAATGATGTGCTCAGGGACTTCCTCAATGTTTTTGTTTTCGTTTATCTGGATGACATTCTTATTTTCTCTCGTTCTGCAGAGGAGCACCGGCAACACGTCCGACGGGTCCTGGCACGGCTCCTGCAAAACCGGCTCTACGTGAAGGCAGAGAAGTGCGAGTTCCATGTCCGCTCTCTGTCCTTCCTAGGGTTTGTCGTGGAGCGGGGGCAGCTCAGGGCCGACCCTACTAAGACTAAAGCGGTGGTGGAATGGCCGATCCCGAAGACGCGCAAACAGCTTCAGCGGTTTTTGGGGTTTGCCAACTTCTACCGCCGCTTCATCCGCGGCTATAGTCAGAAGGCACTCCCCCTCACTAACCTCACGTCCTCCAAGATCCCCTTCAGGTGGACGCCCGACGCTGAGGGGGCATTCAACCGCCTCCGTCTTGCCTTCACGAACCCCCCTGTTCTGCGTCATCCCGACCCGGATGTCCCGTTCACGGTCGAGGTTGATGCATCCGAGTCCGGAGTAGGGGCCGTCCTGTCCCAGCGCTCTCCCATGGACCAGAAGCTACGCCCATGCGCCTTCTTCTCCCGCCGGCTCAGCCTCGTCGAGGCCAACTATGACGTCGGCAACCGGGAACTGCTGGCGGTCGTCCTGGCCCTTCAGGAATGGAGACACTGGCTTGAGGGAGCGAAACACCCCTTCACCGTCTACACGGACCATAAAAACCTGGCGGCCATCCGGTTGGCCAAGAGACTAAACTCTCGACAGGCCCGATGGTCACTCTTCCTCACCCGGTTTAACTTTTCTCTCACCTACTGCCCAGGGTCACAGAACACCAAGCCCGATGCCCTATCCCGCATCCATGAGCCGGCAGAAAGGGAGGAGACCACCAACATCCTGCCGGCCCAACGCATCCTGGGTGCCCTGAGGTGGGAGGTTGAGAGAAAAGTACAGCAAGCCCAGGGGACGACCCCCATCCCCAGGGGCTGTCCTAAGGATCGCCTGTTCGTCCCCCCCCCCCTCTTCGCACGGAGGTGCTCGTCTGGGGGCACACCTCCAAGATAGCTTGTCACCCGGGGGTCAACAGGACGATCCAAGTCATCGCCCAACGGTTCTGGTGGCCGGGGTTCCGGAGGGACATCACCCTCTTCGTGAAGGCCTGCCCGACCTGTGCCTGTGGGAAAGCCTCCCATCAGCCCCCGGCAGGACTCCTCCGGCCACTACCGGTACCGTCCAGACCCTGGTCCCACATCTCCGTCGACTTCGTGACAGGTCTCCCCCCCTCCCGTGGCAAGACGGTCGTCCTTACCGTTGTGGACCGATTCTCCAAGTCGGCCCACTTCGTCCCGTTAACCAGGTTGCCGTCCGCCATCGAGACGGCTAAACTCCTGGTTAACCACGTCGTCCGTCTCCACGGGATTTCGACGGACATCGTGTCGGACCGGGGACCGCAGTTCGTGTCCAAGGTATGGAAACGTTTCTGTCGGTCCCTAGGGGCGTCGGCGAGCCTGTCGTCTGGATACCATCCCCAGACCAACGGACAGACGGAGAGGAAGAACCAGGACCTGGAGGCGGCCCTCCGGTGCGTGTGCCTCCACAACCCGGCATCGTGGGCCCTGCACCTACCCTGGGTGGAGTACGCCCACAACTCCCTGGTCTCCGCAGCCACAGGTCGGTCCCCATTTATGTCCGCCTGTGGCTATCAGCCGCCCTTGTTTCCCACTCAGGAGGGCCAGGTGGAGGTCCCGTCTATTGAACATCACCTCAGACGGGCCCACCGAGTCTGGAAGGAGACCAGGGACGCCCTGACACGCACCGCATCCCGGAACCAGCGGGTGGCGGACCGTCACCGGAGACAGGCACCCAACTACCAGGTCGGGCAGGAGGTGTGGCTGTCGACGAGGGACCTTCGGCTGGCAGGTTCTTCAGCCAAGCTGGGCCCACGCTTCACGGGTCCCTTCCCCATCGAGGCCATCCTCAGCCCGGTCTCGGTGAGGCTCCGGCTGCCACCCACCATGAGGATCCACCCCGTTTTCCACGTTTCCCTCCTCAAGCCAGTGGAAACCTGCTCCTTAGCCCCCACGCCCACCCCCTACCTCCCCCCCGGATGTTGGCCGACAGACCGGTCTACACCGTGCGGGAGATACTGGACTCCAGGCGCATGGGCAGAGGAGTGCAGTACCTGGTCGACTGGGAGGGCTATGGACCGGAGGAACGACTGGGTCCCACGTGCCTGGATCCTCGACCCATCTCTCATCCGGGCGTTCCATGCGGCTCACCCCTCCAAACCTGGTGGGCCGCCAAGAGACGTCCGTTGAGGGGGGGGCACTGTCACATCTCGTCGCCGTCCTGGGCGCGCCCCGCCCCTCTTGTCACCTCCTCCGCTGCTCCCGGGAGACGGCCCCTCCCATCATCACGCACCTGGGTCCCCACAGCTGATTGTCATTCCCTTGATTGTGCCTTCTGACTATATCTACCGATCGCGCTATACAGTCTCCGTCGGAGTATTCTGAAAGCCACCCTGTTACTTCCGTGCCGTCAGATCAGCTGTCACCGATCTCCCTCACTCACCTCATCCTGCTGTCACTTTTTCATGCGTGCCTCAGTAAAGACTTTTGTATACGAGTATCTGTCTCGCCGTGTATTTTGGATCCACACTCCCCGCTTTCCTTTCGTCACTCGAGCCCAGCCCTCGAGCCTCAAGTGACGTGACAGTATCGTACACTTCAGGTTTCGTCGAAGGATTCGTCTTTGTGGAGAGAAAATGTTCTGCTGTGATTCTAATTTGCAATTAAAAAATATCATTGATGAAACAGTCGAATGTGAGTGGCACTTTGACAAGCCCCATGCTAACGTTAGCATCAGTATACTCTGCAAGAGACAGCAGAAAGCAAGCGTGCAAGCTTATGAGCAGTGTGCAGGCTAGCGAGCAGTAACTCTGTGTATGGACCCGGCAAGTTGACTTTCATTCCGATACGTCTGTGTAAGCTCTCAGTCGTACAGGAGTGGTCGATTGATGAAAAGGTTTCTTCAGCCGTCATCTGTACGTCTTTGAAGATGTCGGACATTTCGCTTCTTATCCAAGAGGCTTCATCGGCTGACAGATAACGGCTGAAGAAACCTTTTCATCAATTTCATTCTAATGAAATTCCAAAATTTCATTCCAAGTTTCTGAGGGACACCAAAGAGAAGTGAATTGCAATATTCAATCCGGGAGGTGACAAGACTGTGAAAAAGGATAGCAGTGGTGTGAGGAGTGAGAGACGGGCGAAGACGGTTGATATTGCGTAGGTGGAAGTACGCAGACCGGGTTAAGGTATTTATATGGGAGTGGAAAGATAGTGTGCTGTCAAGAATGCTACCTCGGCTTTTCACCTGATGGGAGTGAGAAACGGTCGAATTGTCAATAGTGAGAGAGAAACTGTTAGCTTAGCTCAAGGTGGATTTGGTACCAATGAGGAGAATTTCAGTTTCTTCGCTGTTAAGTTTGAGGAAGTTATGGGTAAACCAAGATTTAATTTCAGAGAGGCAGAGTGAAAGGGAAGTTGGAAGAGAGGCGTCGGGTTTGCTGGAGAGATACAGCTGGGTGTCATCCGCAAAGCAATGAAATTGTATACCAAATTTGCAAAGAATATTGCCAAGGGGAAGAAGGTAGGTGATAAAGAGGAGCGGTCCCAAAACAGAGCCTTGGGGCACACCAGAAGATAGAGGAGAGGACTGTGAAGTGAAGGCATTAATTTGGATGAACTGAGAGCGGCAAGAGAGATAAGAGTGGAACCAGCGTAGGGGCGTGTCGGTGATCCCTATGGAGGAAAGTCTGCCAAGGAGGATGGGATGAGAAATGGTGTCAAAAGCTGCAGTGAGGTCAAGAAGGACGCGGATGGAGAATAAACCGGTGTCAGCTGCCAAAAGAAGATCATTCGTGACTTTTAAGAGAGCTGATTCTGTACTGTGGAGGGGGCGGAAACCAGATTGGAATGGTTCGTAGAGATCATTCTGGGAGAGGTGAGATAATAATAATAATAATAATAATAATAATAATAATAATAATAATAATAATAATAATAATAATAATAATACATTAAATTTCTAAGCACTTTTCAAAACTCTCAAGGACACTAGAGTCACAGGATTTTTTTTGTGCTGTAACAAAACGCTCCCATGGACATAAGGGAAATGCTTCCCCCTTGTGGAAGGGAAAAAAACATGGCCAGAGGCCATGCCCAGGGCTTTATCGGCACCCAAGCATGAAAAAAAAAAACACATTCAGGAATGGCACCCGGCATCATATTTTCAATTCCTGAATCAATTTGTGAATGGCAGTGAATGAGTTAAGGAGGACCTTCCCCGATTTGGAGGACGTCCACCCACATTTTCACCGACGCCACCGTTCCACGGACGGCGTTCATGTTCCACATCACGTTCATTCCCGCCCTACATTCGGTCCCATTTGCGCAAATCGGTGGTGGTGGTGGGGGGGGGGGGGGTAAAGGTAGGAAAATGGGGGTGGGGGGTTTCAAGGCAGCGCCCGAGGTTAGAAAGGTGGTAGGAGGGACGAGGGGGGGGGGGGTTAAAACCCAGAGACGAATGACGTTTTTGGACAAGTGTGATTCCCCTGACGGAATCGCTGCGCATGCCCCATTTTTCCCCATCATGCACTTGCTAAATAGACATTTGAGAAGATTTTATAAATGGAAGATGAGGTCACCACTCTGCCCCCCTTTCCCCCTCCATCATCCTGCTCTCATTCAGGTGTCCCGATGTTTAATTAACGAGCCCGCGGCGCGTGGGCGGGACAACCCACCAACCAACCAATAACCAACCAAAGGGGGGGGGGGGTACTCGGGAGTGTTTCCGTGCGTAAGTACCAACTTTTTTTGTTGTTGTTGTTTTTTTTTGGGGGGGGGGGGGGCTGTGCGAGAGAGCGTGCGTGCGCCATCCCGCTCTCTCTCCCTTTGCGCGTGTTTGCCGGAAGATTACAAGTGCATATAGACGTCACTATCGATACACGCGTTTGCGTGTGTGTGTGTGTGTGTGACGGAATTCCCCCCTCCTGCTTCACGCTCACACACACACGCGCGTGCTCTCCAGTCTCCAAGAATCCACGCGGAGGAGGACAGAAGGAGACGAGAGGTGGTCGTCCGCGGGCTCTCACACTGCGGAACGCGCTCGGAGCTGCCTGGAGATTACCCCCCCCGCCCCTGACCACCACCACACACACACCTCGCCTGACCCTCCCCAAACTCCGCCGCCCCCATTACCCAATTATCGGCGGGTCCGAGGTGTGGACGTCTGTGGACGGCGGCGGCAAAGACAGATTCGACTCCCGAGCTCCAGGAGGAGGTCGGCGGCGGCCGCGGGGAGGTGGATGGGTTCCGCTCGGACACGACAGGTGGATTAATCCCAGCGGCGGTTCTGCTGCTTGCCTGTTTTTTCTTCCTCCCTCCCTCTCCCACTTGGTTCCCGTTGGATTGATGGATTAATTTGGGCGGAGGGGGGTCTCACCCCCTTGAAGGGCACCCGAATGGAGTAACAGGCTGCAATGTCATCTCCTCCCGGACGCCTGGAGAGATGTGTCACGGCAATGGGGTGAGTGCGGGCGGTAGGGAGCAGGGGGCACTGCGTTTTCCGCACCTATATATATATATATATATATATATATATATATATATATATATATATATATATATATATATATATATATATATATATATATATATATATATATATATATATATATATATATATATATTGTAAAGTGTTATGTGTGTCCATGAAACGTGGAAATATATATATATATATATATATATATATATATATATATATATATATATATATATATATATATATATTGGGGGGGGGGGCACAGATGTATTTTCTACGCACACTTTACAATTCAACTCCGACAATGTGAAATACGCGAAGGAGTCACGGCGCCGCACGGGCGCGCGCGTCCTCGCCCGGCAAGACTCAACAAGTCTCCGCATGCCGAGCACGCGCGCCGCCGACACGTTCCAAACGACAATCACGCGCCGTGTGTCCGCTTGCAGATCAAGTTGAAAGACTTTAGCACCAAAAGGAGGAGGGGGGGCGACGACGACGACGACGACGAGCCATATGGGGGGCGCCATGGCCGCCCGCCACCGCCACGGCCACGCACGGCTCAGGGCAACGGCCACGGCGACGCCGCGCGCGCTCACGCAGCCGCCAGACCAAGGCGCCAAATGCGCCTGTTGACCGCCAAGGTAAGACCACACCGGACAGGCGCGCGCGACCGGCGCAACGAGCGCCACGGGCACGCGCCCTACTGCCGCCCAACGCTTGGCGGCGCAGTTGCGTCGCCGCCGCGCGTCTGGCGCCACCCTTCTCGCGATGTTGCTGATGAGAGGTCGTGCAAATGCAATTCCCCAATTACACTTTGAATAGAGTCACGTTTCATGGACACACATACGCGCGCGGGCACACGCACACACTTGAATCGAAGTCATGCAGCCTATAATTCCCCGTCAGGTGGATCATTTCAGCTCTGGCTCATCTTCATGCTGAAGTGTGTGTGTGTGTGTGTGTGTGTGTGTGTGTGTGTGTGTGTGTGTGTGTGTGTGTGTGTGTGTGTGTGTGCGCGCGCGTGTGTGTGTGTGTGTGTGTGTGTGTGTGTGTGTGCGTGTGTGTGTTTGTGTGTGCGTGTGTGTGTGTGTGTGTGCGTGCGTGTGTGTGCGTGTGTTGTGTGTGTGTGTGTGTGTGTGTGTGTGTGTGTGTGTGTGTGTGTGTGTGTGTGTGTGTGTGTATTGATTTACTGATCACCACTCTGCCAAGTTTGCCAGAAGAAGAGAGAAGGTCTAGAGCACAGGTGTCCAAGTCGAGGCCCGGGGGACAAATCTGGCCCACCACGTCATTTTATATGGCCCCCGAAAGCAAAGCCAACTTGTGAAATCAGAATCAGAATCATCTTTATTGCCAAATATGTAGAACACACAAGGAATTTGTTTCCGGTAGAACACGCTGCACTAGTATCATCATCAAAAATTGCAAAGAGGCACTATACAGTTCTATTTAGGTTACTGTTTAAAGAGTTAATGGCTTGGGGGAAGAAGCTGTTTAAATGTCTGCTAGATTTGGTGCACATGGATCGGTAGCGCCTGCCTGAGGGGAGTAGCTGGAAAAAGTGGTGGGCAGGGTGCGGAGGGTCCAGTAGGATTTTCCGCGCCCTAGTTTGGATTCTTGCAGTGTGCAAGTCCTCGAGAGTGGGTAGGGCGGTGCCAATGATTAAATGATCAAATGTCCATGCTCATCTATCGAGCGAGGTATCTAGCGAGCCAGGTAGCTAACAAGTTAGCAAGCTCTCTTTTTATTCAATGAGTATGCTAATCCATCACATCACAGGTGTCCAAGTCAAGGCCCAGGGGCCAAATCTGGCCTACCACATCATTTTATTCGGCCTCCAAAAGCAAAACCAACTTCTAAAATGTCCATGATGCTTGCTAAAGTCCCTAACAAAATTTCAAATTGTCCCATGGAAACCACAATTTAATTGTTGTGTACTGTCTACACCACGGGTGTCCAAGTTGGTACCTGGGGGCCAAATCTGGCCAGCCACCTCATTTTATTCGGTCCGTGAAAGAAAATCAAACTTGTGAAATGGCATGCTCATCTATCAGGCTAGCTA